>NC_051177.1:122750463-122825463 GCF_013339695.2 Rhipicephalus sanguineus | reverse complement strand
ACATTATACATACATACATACATACATACAACATACATACATACATACTACATACAACATACATACATACATACATACATACATACATACCACATACATACAACATACATACATACATACATACATACATACATACATACATACATACACATACATACATACGACAGCTGGGTTTCCAGCTGTCGAATCTGCGAGGCTAGTTGCTGGAAATGACGACGCAGCAGACCGTAGAGGCGCCGAGAGACAGTGCAAGCGCAGAAAGTAGCGTGCGAGAGTGCCAGCAGACGTTGCAGGCGCGCAGTTTGCGCGCGACGGCTATGAATTAGGGATGGCGTATACTAGAGGCGTCGCTGAACGCTGGCGTGGGGCATACGCGAGAGGAAGAAAGCAAAGCGGCGGCGTTCATGACATTTGATTACATGTCTATGTATGTGTGTAATTAATAATGGTAATTGGGGTTTTACGCCCCAAAACCACGATATAGTTATGAGGGACGCCGAAGTAGGGGGCTCCGGAAATTTCGTCCATCTGGGATTCTTTAACGTGCACCTAAATCGAAGCAACGGGCCTCTAGCATTCCAACGAAATGCGGCCGGGATTCGAACCCGCGACTTGTATGTATGTATGTATGTGTAGTATGTATGTATGATGTGTATGTAGTATGTATTGTAGTATGTATGTATGTATGTATGTATGTATGTATGTATGTATGTGTACGTACGCACGCACGGAGGAACGCTTGCTGATTCACGTGCTTAATCACAGCTCCTGCACAAGCAGCTGCCAGCATCGTCTAAAGCCGCTCTTTCGTATATCCCCACTAACGTTTAGTTCTCGCGCGCTCCTGTTGGCCGTGGCGATGGATTAGCCACGCAAGGGTCGCGTCAAACTCGGAAATCCGACTCTCGCGTGGGCCAAAACTAAACGCCGCCGTAGTCAGAACATAGCGCTAACGCGCGCGTAACACAAAAGGAGAAACACCCTTCCGCGCCATCGTCCGCTGCTGCTCACCGGTTAGAGAGAGGAAGTCAAGCGACTGCGAGGTTAAAGTAACACATTCGTGTGGGAGGGCGCGCGCCGGCTCTTCCTTATACGTGGTAACGCGCGCACGACGTCGTCCTTGTGGACGACCGTGTGTGAGCGAGTGCGTGACCTCAAGCGAGCGCTTTGAACGGTGACAGGGAGAGGGAGATAAGGGCGAGACGGGGCGTCGCACGTCAGCGGGTCAAGATTGTTATTGCCCGCCGGTGGAAAGGGCGGCACCGCGAAGGGCTGCCGGAACTCTGGGCCGCGCCGACGACGACGTCGTTTTCGAGGTCTCTCCTATACTTTCATTATGGCGTTGTTATCTCGCAGTTTAGTTCAATATTGTTCTGCGCAAAATGATAAAGTGGCAAATGGTAAAGTCAAACGGTAAAGTGGCATAAAGGCTCGTTATACACTCGTTATCACGGCAAACCGGGGCTGGAAGTGAAGCTCGTTGATAGCGGTAGTTCGTCAAAAGCGTAGTCGTATTAAAGGTGTCATTGTTACGCACTCTTAACGCTTGATATGAGTATCAACATAGTATAAACCTGCCTTTTGCTTCCCTGAAAAAAAAAGAAAGGAAGATGCATACAACTGCGTTTACCCTCACTTTAAACGGAGATGCCGCAAGTAATTAGAATAGTGTTTTGTTCACGAGCCTCTCCTTTGTTGACGCTGCCGCACAGTTGGGAAACACCAGGAAGAAGGCTTCCCGTATTGCAGCTGATATTGGACACGAGAGAAGTTTGACCGCACTTGATAACGGCGGCGCAACAACAGCGAGCAGCTGTCAAATCGTTGTCAGTTATGATCCCCTGATGCAGCTGCCAACGTTTCTCGTACTACTGTGCGAAGTTCTCGTGGTATCATTTAGCCCCTGCCTTCTATGATGAAAAAAAAAAAAGCCCCAATAAGATTAAAGAAGCCCCAATAGGATTGCAACAAAATAAATAAATAAATAAATAAATAAATAAATAAATAAATAAATAAATAAATAAATAAATAAAAAGTTGGAGCTTGGGCCATTTGCAAGGTTGCCGTCGATGCTCCCGATGCCACTTCAATCTTACACGAAGTCAAGCATTTTCGCTTCGTGCTGCACCAACGGTTCACTGTGGATCTCCAGCTTCGCCCCACGTGCGTTCTATAAATGCAGTTCTGCCTCAAGCCAAACACTTCTACCGTGAAATGCAAGCACTAGGGTCTGGACTTCGGAAAGCTTCAGATAAACCGATACATGGAATTAAGCGATTTCGTCATAAGGGGTCGCGGTAAGAACTTCTGTTGCGACAGCGGAGTTCTTTACTCGATACCGGATACTCAACACAGAGTTCCAAGGGTGCGTGCCTTTCTTCTTTTTTTTTTCTCGCGGTCTGGATACCTGGTCGTCGCGCACCGTCGACTAATGAAGTCGGATGCCTGAGTAATTAATGTTCGGTGCAGGCCGCACTTGTTCGTGTTCGTATTTTGAGCTTGCCTTCCTTACCTGGCCTCGCAGCAGAAGCAGGCAGTGTACCGGAGGTCGACCTCTGCGTTTTTTTTCTTAACAAATTTTTCTCTCTCCTTCTCTTACGCTTCAAGGAAGTGTAAGCGCGTACACACAAGCGCGGGTCTTAAAAGCTGCTTCGATAATTGGCGCGTAATACGGGGGGACCGAATAAGTAAAGAACACGCGACGGCGTTCCAGCCGGTGCCTCATTCAAGGCCGGCTGAGATGTGGACAGTCGGCAGGGAAGTTGCGTGCAGTTTTAAAGCCGGCATCTGGGCTTGGTTGCGAGGTGAAACTAGCTTTAGATACCAATCCAAAGAAGGCAGATAAGTGATACGGAGACATGAAATTATCACGATCGAACAGACGAAAGAATTGGAATGAGCCCGTTTCTTTACAGCAGAGCTGTTATGGTCGAGGTTTATCGTGTTGTCATAGATAGAAAATTATCATCATCATCAACCGGCACGCGATCAATCACCACCCTAGCACACTGTATAGATGGTTAACAAAAGAACCCGAAACGTGCCCACCAGCTGTGCAGTGCCCCAGCCTTGCACGTCTTAGTACAAGCTGCGCTATTTTTTTTTTCCCGTTCTTTCTCTCTCTCTCTCTCTCTCTCTCTTTTTGTTAGGTACAACCGCTTGGAGCCATCAGCAAAGAAGGTCATAGAAAACTTATCGCTCATTATATGTAGCTTTCACTTGAAGGGTAGCAATTGCGATATAAAGGGAAAAAAAAGTAAGCTGGACAAAAAAAACATACCGCTAGACCTTGGCGGAGCGCGCAGCACAGTACCATCGAAAGCCGTTATAAACTCTTTCGGAGAAGCTAATACAAGTGCACATGCAAGGTATCCATCTGCGCCACAAATCATAATTTTCACCCACTATGCCAATATTCGTCTTTCTGCGTATAAGCAAGGTACCCGCTACCCATCTGTAAGGCATCATGTGCACTTTGTTGATGCTGCATGTGGCTGATGACGATGAAGAATTATGGCTGAGCACTTTGTAGTGGGTGGGAAGCTTTAAACCACACACTCGTTGCGCAATTAGAATTGCGTGACGCCTGGTTGTTATTTTACTCTTCTGCAACGCTATATTACACATGTTAACGTGATTCTCTGCCCGACATGACGCCTGTATAGGGTCTTTTTGCAAAGAAGTTTCAAGCTACAGCGTCACTCTGTGGTAGAATACTCGAGTGGCACGCAGATGGCCCTGTTCAAATACCGCCTGATCCTCGATATTTTTTATTTATTTCATTTTTCTTAGTTCGCACGATAGTGGTTACGGACACCGGCGGCGGCGGGCAACTACCCCACTGCCGTTGTGATCTGATAAGAGCTTTCGCTGTAAAACACCTCGCCGTCGGTGGTGACAGAAGCAACAACCTCCAAATTGTACACGCGCGATGTTCTACCAACTCTGCTCAGCTGTTATATAGCTTCGCACGCGTAACGCGAAGGTCGTGGGTTCGGCCCCCACCGGCGGCGAGTTGGGGGCAGCGCGCTCAACTTCTCCGACGGGTGAAAAAGAATAAATAGTTTATACTTCCTAACTTTAATAGCCATTAGTCCACACTTTCAGTTTGAGCATATCCCCTTCTTTTCTTTCAGTTTGAGCAAAATCCCCTTCTTTTCTTGTTCGCGCAAGCGTCGTTTTCGCTCCATTGTGCTCCGCGTCTAATTATACGACAGTCGCCGCGGCTGCTCTTCCGAATTGCTATACACCTTTTTTTGCTTATGACTTGTTCGTTGCACGTAACTGCGTCCTTCAATGAAGCGACGATACTGCAGAGGCTACAAAAGAAGCGTGCTCACAAGGAGGAAGAAGAGACGCAAGGCCGAAGCCCATTGCAAAGGTCGAGGCGAAAGCTGTGAGGACGCGGCTGTCGAGGGACGCTGTCGGGACGTACTAGAAGTACAAAGACACTATCGTCCTTCGACCCGCTTTGTCAGACTTCCCGGAGAAGCGCGATAACGGAGAGAGGACGAGAGGGAAGGAAGAGAGTGGGTTCGCCATTTCCCACGAAGACGGAGGAACCTTTTGTCTCACGCGCCGCTCATTTTCGCGTTTCAAAAGCGGTGGTACGCACTGCGTAGTCGAGCTCGGTCTTGCCGCATCCGTGGGAAGTTTCACGTCTTTTAATTCGCGCGCCCTTTGCGTGTCGTGCTTTAGAACGGCGGCGACCGACGCGTTTCTTGCGGCCGGTGGGGAGTCGTAAAGCGCTGCCGGGTCGAAGAGCTAAGATCGCTCCCTCTCTCTCCTTCCCTGTCTGTGGCTCTTTATCTTTGTTGGCAGCAGCGTGCTGGAGACGTGACGCGAATACAAAGAAGGTAAACTCTGCCTGCTTCTTTTGATCATACGTCGAGCTTGAGTACTGACTGAGGCACGGAGAAAACAAAACAGAACAAAAGATAGAGGGTGCTAGGAGTGCAGTAGAGGCGTCGTAACTTTACAGCAACATTTAACCAGCAGAACGTCTCGGAAGTAACACATACATGTGACGCTCGACGAGGACGGCGTGGGATGAACTATAGGGACAATAGGCTGCGTGCAATGTTGTACAGCAGGTTTGACACGCTATTACATATGCAATGTGAGGGATGAGGTGCGAAAGCGTATTAATATGCGGGACAAAGACAATTAACGGGATCTCACTGAGGATGGTATCCATCAGCTTCTCACTATACGTATATAAGCGCCTTCGGAAGGTACAAGAACGTCTCTGAGGTAAGGATCTGTAACGCGACGTGTGTCATGTTAAACCACCCTATATGACCCTTCTCACCTTTCTGTCTCTCCTTACCCCTTCCCCAGTGCAGGGTAGCAAGCCGGATAGTTGTCTTCCGTTTAACTCCATGGCTTCGTTCATTCCATTGATTTTTTTTCCTCTCTCTCTATCTCTCGCTCATTGTTGGTAAGTGTCGGCAAGTGTAAACCGCGTGATCCAATCAGTTGGTGGAATAATCACATGGTCTAATCAACTGGTCTATCACATGTTATAAGAGCTGAAACAAGTCTTCGAATTCTCGTGCACGGGTGTATCACATTTTATGAAACAGCATATACGTACGCACGCCCGCCCGCAGAACGCTTTCACTTACCTGCAAATTGTACGGCAGAAAACGAATGCGCTGAAATGACACAGGTGTGTACGTCGTTGACAATGAGGGACCAGATAGCCAATTGAAAGTAGTCTTACAGTTAAACTTCGTATTCGGATGCCTGATTATCACCAAGCTACAAAAGGGAAAAAAAAGAAGAATGAATGAAAGAAAGGAAAAGAAAAGCAAAATTCACAAAGCTTGTCATTCGTTAGTGCTTTTTTATTTATTTTTTTCCATTCGCCGGACAGCTTCGCTAACTATATGTCCAGCATTAGGATGGGCTGAAATATTTGCTTACGAACATTTTTATCGTAAGACGATTATGAAATACAGGCACAGGTGACCTTCCTCCTTGTTTCAAGGTAATTTTGCAACCAATGCAGCCACGCAATTCCGGAGCTGAGTCCAAAACTGAAGTAAAGGTATTCCACTTACCTGCGCTCCATCATTGTTGCCGTAACTATACCTTCAATATACTTTCTCCAATGTACTACCTTCAAAGTACAGTACTTTCAAAATGCTTGCGATGTGAAGAGAGGTAGATAGAAAAGAGAGAGAGGAAAGCCACGGTACTATACGCCGGTCTTATAGAGGCAAATTCGCGGTATATTTCACCCGTTTGCGCGACTTCGCGGTTTGCATATGAATGCGCAGAAAATGTACGCATGTTTGCGGACGACACGCTTCCCATCTAAGAGGGCGCGCGAATGGAGGCCAACACAGACAGGCAAGTGAGGTCCTCCGGCGCTCTCGTTTTACATAAGCCTTGCGCCCATATAAGAGAGGCGGGAAGAGTATTACGCTACCGCACCGTCGATCTCACCGCACCCTTTGGTCTCTCTCCTCCTGTCCTAGCTGTCTGCCTGGTCAACGAACAAGCCAGAGACAAAGTCGAAGCAAAACCTGACCGCTCGCCGCTGATCGGCCACCGGCCTCGGCTGTCACTCCCGCCGAAGCGACCGACTGTGTACGAGAAGTCAAACACGTAAAAGAAACGAAAAACGCAAGCAGTGCGTGCGGCTGGGAACCAGCGTAACGTGTGACACAATACACAACCCTCCCCAGAAAACCGAAAAACTCCAGCGCGCCGATAAGCAAGGGATACGCTTGTCGGTCGCTTGGGAGCTTGTTAGTGCGTATGTGCTGTGGTGTCTCGGGTTTGTGTGTGATAAATGCGTGCGTGGGGTGATAGCGTTTACTTCTTCTATGTATACGCAGACGCGAAGCGAACTTTGTCTGGACCTCCAGACGGGCACTCACAGAAGCGGTATAGAGAGGTCATGACGGGGGACCTTAATACGAACGAAGTGATGGGACGACAGGGTAATAATGGGAGCAGCCTCGGGTATGCGAGATCCGTGCAGGTATTACTATACCGTGCCGGGTTTGACCTCCATGAATCGCGGCCGACGCCTCGTCGAGGTCATGCGGGTGCAGACACGCTGACGACGGCCGCTGTCGCTCATGCGAGAAGGTGAAAACAGGAATGAGCTGTCGACGGCTTCTATCGAGTCACTCACGATGACCTGTGCAGCACGCGCTCTGTAAGGCCGCCGCATCACCGTCGTTATAATGGATTTCTGATTCTTCTTCTCTTGTGTAGTTATTTCTGCTAGGCGTCTGCCGTTTAAAGTCACTTTAGAATCAAGGACTCCCGTGACTGAATCGGTCTAGGATAGCTATAAACATGTCCGCCGCGATATCACCCTTCCCCACCCTCCTTCTTGTCACCGTATTGTTCGAGCGTCACTCCCATCTCTAATAATGCGTGTCCGTGGGGCGGTTAAGCGAGGCGCCATCCTCCCTGCGGAGGACAGGGATCTTTGAATGGAACGTTATGACATGGTCACGAAAGAGATGGCGTGTAAGCTTAAATGCCAGCAGGGAGGACGGCGCGGGGTGGAGACACTGCTTCGTTTTCTGTGTCTAAACGTGGGACGATTTTTCTTTCATTCACGTTGCTGGTGACACACACACACACACACACACACACACACACACACACACACACACACACACACACACACACACACACACACACACACACACACACACACACACACACACACACACACACACACACACACACACACACACACACACACACACACACACACACACACACACACACACACACACACACACACCATTAATTGGAGTCTGTAAGTTTGTAACGGTATTTGTCTCTATACAAGATAACTACTTGATCTACGTTACAGAGTATGTACAGGGGGGTTCAAAAGTTCTCAGGTCACGCTGCCAAATAAATACATGGGATAGTGACCTGGGCACTTTTGACCTCCCCTGTAACTATGTTCACCTTTCTATTACATCAGCTGAGCATATGAGTTCTGATGTGCGAGCTTTTCTTTGCCATCCGGCGACGCATTTCAAAGTTTCGAAACAAGAACGCAACGCTATAAAATTTAATGTGTAGAACAATACGCGATGTGTCTGTTATGTGTGCTTGAGCTTCAGATTGAAAACAGACCTTTCTAGGAAGCCTCATTCGAACTTACCCTTGTCCTCAGTATTTCACCACGGTGCATTACAACACGTTATGCAGATGGGTACAAGTGCATGGCGTACTGCGCAGTATCCTCAATGGAGCAGCTGCTCAGCTAAGTGAGCTAACAGTTGTTTAACACCTCGCCAACGTAGACAGCAGCGAGTGGATTATGTATGTTCGAGCTTCGCATGTTTATACAGCGCCCGAAAGTGCTGAGTAAACAAGCGTTGTTTTGCCGGAATCACCGGCCGGGCAATTGTCGTTACCCTAGTAATTGGTCGATCACCATAACAACGATCTCTCCGCTACCAGTGAATGCATAAACGTAAATTGTTAGCATTACATAACTGTTCTTGACTGTTATGTCAATGTTTCTTTTTACTGTCTGTTCATGTGTTCTGGAATGAAGTTTATTCGTACGTTGTTATGTCAACATGCAGTTCATTTACTTGTGTAAATGTGTTCAGGATTGAAGCTCATTCATACCTTTATCATCGCTGATGAATAAAAAGTGGAAATAGGTCTTCATTAAAAAAAAACTTTACGTTCATTAAACTATATTATGATAAACCCGCCTAAAACTTTTGACACAGAACTGCTTGTTCAAGCACTAAAATCTCATATTAGAATCAACACGTCGCGAGTATTTGCCGCTTAAATAGCAGTTAGATAATCCCAGTCATGCCCTCATTGATGTACTACTGTGCCGGAGAGACGAATATAGGTAGAAACATCGGCGCTGATGGTGAGAACATTTGACAGTGTGTTCAAACAGACTGTCAGAACACCTGCATTAACGAGTGACTCGGACGTATGTATAAGGATCCGCGTGTCCATCGGCCCGAGAGGAAAAAAGAACAAGTAGAAGAAGAAGAAGATGAGGAGAACGCAGCAATAAGCAGGCGCAGTCACTTTGTGCGCACAAAAGCTCTACATTGGCGCAGCCGACAGGATCGTTCTAAGGGAGCATCGTAAGAAGAGCCAGCTGCAGCGACAGTCGGGGTGTATAATAACAATGAAGAGACACTTTGACCGTCGCCACAACACAAGGTCGCCAGAGATCGACCCCGAATTTATTATATTAGGGAGAACAGGAATCGACCCACAGGCTTTATTCAATGGTCCGTACTTCGTTGATCGTCACAAACAAGGGATTTTTATGTGGAAGAACATACCACGTGTTCCATTTCTTGTCCCATTCTTTAGCGCTCCTCCGAAAGGTATGCATTTAGACGAAGCTGTATTTGACTTCACTGTTAGGGGCGAAACACCTTAGGGTCTCGGCGTGTCGGCGTGCATCGTGCATCGTCGTCTGCTGTGGGGACGGTCCATTTGCTTGAGCGCAAGAGGGGGCGTCACCGCCTCAGCGCTCGCCGTGTGGCGAGAGAGAGCGAACGGCTCGCGTTCACTATGGAATCGCTCTTTCTGCGATGAACGTTGAACCAGCTCGCAAGGAACGAGAACGTGCCCTCGCCCGTGAGAGACAACGCCGACGCAGGCAGTGTCTGCTAGCGAGTTTCTTGATTGAAAAAAAAAAAACGACTGCTTAATCCTCATAGGCTCGACTCTTAGTGCTGATATTGTACGCGTGCTTTTAAGAAATAAGTGGCGAGGAGGAGATATTGCCTGTAGAAAGGGTAGTGAAGGCAAGAAAAAAATCACTCCCTCGTCTTAGGGGCCCTTTAAAGGGCCCCTCACCACCCCGATTTCCAGGAGGAGGGAGTGGTTTCGTTCTCGCCTTCACTGCCCTGCCTAAAAGCAATATCTCCTCCTCGCCACTTATTTCTTAAAAGCACACGTTCAATATCAGCATTAAGCGTCGAGCCTATCGGGATTTCGCGCTTGTAGGCTACGTGCTGTTATCGCCGAATGCGCAGTCGAAAATACACAAAATGAAGTGATACCAGTGAATCGCGCACGGTAGCCATGCGAGACAAGAAAGAACGGGTGGGCGTCGCTGCATGGCAAAACGATGTAGGAGACAATTCACATCTGGTATTTCGTGTATATGGGCCAATCGAGAGTATGTGCAGTAATGGCATCACGTGAGTCACTGTTCTTGCGTCACGAAGTGTGCCAGAAAGACGAGGAACGCCAGGAGAGCATAACGCGCTCGTTTTTAACACGGAAGTGTTTTATGTCGGGGTCCACCAAGACTTCCAGAGCACCACCGTCTCATCCACCAAGACTTCAGTGACGTATTTCCGTCACGGATATGATGTTGATAAGAGACATAATGAGATGAACAGAAGACGACGGGACAGGCGCCGTGTTCCTCTTCTCAGTGATTATGTTTTAGCGCTGCATTATGTCTCTTAGCAAGCACCAACTCGCCCAACAACTCGTTCTTCTGACGTTGATAAGATGGACTCTAACGGATGAGAAAGAAAAAAACTATAAGAAGGTCAGCCGCCGGTAATCGAACCAGCGACCTCTCGGTCCGCGACTATAAACGTCCGGTGCTCTACCGACTAAGCTACCGAGGCAAATGCACGACACCCCACAAACGCGCCTTATATCTCTCACACATTCTTTCTCGCAAGGTGCTCTCTGTTGGAGGGGGCTAAGTGGGGCGGGGCGGTGCCGCCGTCTGTGAGCGGCGAAATGAAGTAATGCGGCATGAAACTTACTAGCTTGTATAGGAAACGATTCGGCGACGACGCAGTTAGAGCATGGCTTCCGAGATTGAGCAACGGCAGGTTTCCTGCCAGCGCGCAATTTTGGAGGCCATAGTTAACGTGTCTAGATACCAGAGAAAAAAAAATCACAGCATATCCACGGAGTGAATGATGATGAGTGGGCGAAGCTGCGGAGGTTCATCGGTAAACCGTGAATCTTCCGTGAATTCTGCCCAGTACATCATCACCGACGTGAGATCGGGCGCGTTTATACTAAAGGTTCGATGAGAGCTATGACGACTTGCAGCTCACTTTAATTTTACATGTACGCTGTGAATTTTCATTGTTTAGAAAACCATTGCTTTAGAAAACATCTGGCGTCTTTCGTTAAGCAGCTGGCGTCTTTTCGTTTTGCCTTAGAAACATCTGGCGTCTTTTCGTTTTGCTTTTAGAAAACATCTGGCGTCTTTCGTTGGTTTATTTCATCAATCAACGGCGTTTTGAACAAAATTTTTATTGTTTAATTACGCACAGGAGAAATCTCACCAGGCACTACCTTGGAGGTAAACAATGGCTGCTAATGGGAATGAGAAACAGAAGAAGTCGGCTTTTAGCTAACACTTACACTTCTACTTCTACTAACGTTTCCTACTGGAACATGCCAATGGCTGCTAATGGGGAATGAGAGACAGAAGAATTCGGCTTTTAGTTAACGCGCAAGCTGCGAATTTTTTATTGTTCAACAACGCACAGGAGAAATCTCCCACCGGCACCACCTTGGAGGTCAAGATCTGGTACTAGCGTTACGACTGGTTACGCACTACGAGGGACGAACGGGTGCCGCTTTATGGAGCTTCGCCCCTAAAAATTACACCATTTCCCGCTAAAGGGGACCATGAGGCGATGCAAAGCCGGAGCACTTGCACGATCGCGTTCCGTTGGCGTTCTTTGGGCATGCTACCGACCTCGCGTCGTAGAACGCGAAGAGGAACGCTACGCGCGTCTTGTCTTCCCTCTAGCCTGCCCGTTAATTCTCACAGGGTGAGCGGGGAACGCGGTCGGCAGGCGTGCGAGAGGGGGGCAGCGTAGGAGAGGAGAGAGAGAGGGGGAGGGGACGCGCATGCGATGGTGCTCATCGCGGCGTTGCGCAGGAGAGAATTTCGGCATGTTTAGCCCGCGTTTCAGAGGAAGAGTGGAAAGGGGGAAGGGAGAGGGGGAGGGGAGTGGGTGAGTGGAGAGGGTATGCGCATGCGCAGTAAGGGTGGTCACGCCGCACACCACCACCACCACCGGATTGAACTCCGCCATAAGATACTTCGCATCTAAAACACTGGCCACGATAGCATCGGGGAGTCGCCCTAGACGCAGCTACGTTCTTTGCCTTTCGCTTCGTGTTAGCGTGTGAAGTGCAGCTTCCACATGCACAAACGGTGTTTCTCCGCCGCCAACATGCTTCGAGTGCGATAGCACCGAGTAATAAATCTACTGCAATAACCGCTGCAGAAAGGCAATGATGTCGACGGGCGAATGTCGTGGCGGAGCGAGCCACAGGTCAGCGGGACGTGGAACATCTGCGCGCGTTTGCGGCTGAAGCTACGAACCTCTACCTTCCGTGCAGTGTGGTAGTGTATGCATGAGCACAGGCATAGGTTACCCTATTACTCGGGAGCGTGCACCGTGCCATCTCTCTCCTTAATTGACGTCGCTTTGAAGAAGTGCATATGAGTACCAATGTTTATTCTGTGCTTGTTGACATCATTTTTGCGCGGGATTCACGATACCCTATTTGCAGGTATATGTTAACAACTTCAGCTACCTTATCGGTTAAATCATGATCATGGGCGTTAGTCATCGCGATGGAGATGTGCCACTACGCGTCAACGTGGGTGCATCCACGTCAAACTGTGCTATAGCTGCAAGACAACTATAGACACTGTACAAGCTATCATATATCGCTACACAACAAGCACTACTTTAGAAGAGTGGTTTGTTGGGCGAGTTGGTTCAGCATCTAAGTAGACTCTAGCGCAAAAAACAGGGACAAAAAAGGACCACACGAACACAGCGCTGTGTTCCTGTGGTCCGTTCTTTGTCGCTGTTTTTTTACGCTAAAGTCTACTAAGAAGCACTACTTAAGTGAAGACGCGTTTCACTTTCGTGTTATACCGATTCTTATGACGGAAGGATCAGCCATGTTTTTGTATATTCAGAGGCTCTTTAGGGGCCCTTTAAACGTAACGGCGGCGCGCCACGAGAACCATAGTGTTGAATGTTGCAGAATGCACAGACACCAGCTGCAGCGACGCCACTATCTATACACTCCCCCTCGTTGCGTTACAGGAAGCATTCGTGTTACCCCGAGGCGAAATACGAGAGCGACGGCTCATTTGCATAGCCTTGTATATTCACTTCCCACCATTTTCTCTCGCTCACACTGCTTTCCAAGGAAGTCTATCCGCGCACGCGCAATAGGTATACACCAGCATGAGCGGGGTTGCCCCGTCCTGAATCGGCACGTCAAACGCTCGCCGCCGACGTTGAGCCAGAAAGAACGCCGTGGGCGAAGAGCGATTGAAGGCAAATCCTCGAACTCCACACCTTGCGGTGCACGAACGACACAAACACATGCAGAGCTGCCGCCCACCCGCCGCCAATCGCGCAATCAAAAGCCACACACACACACACACACACACACACCACACACACACACACACCACACACACACACACACACACACACACACACACACACACACACACACACACACACACACACACACACACACACACACACACACACACACACACACACACACACACACACACACACACACACACACACACACACACACACACACACACACACACACACACACACACACACACACACACACACACACACACACACACACACACACACACACACAGACACACACACACACACACACAGACACAGACACACACACACACACACACACACACACACACACACACACACACACACACACACACACACACACACACACACACGCCGAAGTTACGGCGCCGCAGGGTCGGGCCTATCGCGCTGTGGATAGGAATTTTCTTCTCAGGTGGGGCGCTATGCACGTATGTTGTATACGTATGCGTAATAAGTATGCACTGTCGGAATTCCAGCGGCGCTCACTCATGTACGCGCTCTGCTGCATAAACCGACTGCGCGGCGTCATCAGGCAGAAATTCGATGCGCGACTAAGAAAAGGGCGTGTCACGTGATCCTTGCGACGGTAAATTAACATAGTAGCGTGGTGCCGGCCAACGCCAAAGCCCTGTCTGCCAGAGATCCGTCACGCGCGTTCGCGACAAGGACACGTAGTACTTCCCGGTACATGCTGTACTGCCTGCGTTTATGCAATAGTCAAACTTATCGCTTTCTTTTTCTTTTTGAATAAGATATGCACAGTGTCGCTCCTATATGCCAATGAGCTAAATGTTCACTTGTGGCCTTACTCTGTGCAGTGTTCAGTCCGCAATGATAACGCCACATATTGATAAAAAGTTATTCGAAAGCCTTGCCTTCGAGTGTTGTCGACCTGCATAGAGCCTTACGTATGTGGGAAGACAAATACGAGTATATATAGCTTCAATGCGAGACGAAGCATCGAAATTACCGGAGATAGATAGATAGATAGATAGATAGATAGATAGATAGATAGATAGATAGATAGATAGATAGATAGATAGATAGATAGATAGATAGATAGATAGATAGATAGATAGATAGATAGATAGATAGATAGATAGATAGATAGATAGATAGATAGATAGATAGATAGATAGATCCATCGCTTTCTTTTTCTCAAAACGTTTGTTGCACTAAAGCAATTCATAGCGTGAAACGAATGTGCATTTCCTGTTGGGAATCGCAGGGAGCAGAAAGGGAAAGTCTGAATGGGATTTTCTCCGGGACGAGAACTTCAGGATTCGATTTCGACAGTCACAAAATTTTCTTCGAGCCTCTGCTCTAAAAGCGGATCCCTGCAAAGCGATTCTGAAATTGTGTCGTTCGCTGTTTCGCGAATGCAGATAGCGAAAGGTATCCGGTGTCGCAGAAGCTTCCTTAATTTCGACACCAGTGCCGCTGTTGCCGGCTTCATCAAGCTTGTAGCTGTATATAGCCCTACACACGATTTAACAGAGGACAAGCTTACGCAGTCGCCGCCTTTTTTCCTCTTGCCTCAATGTTGACCATGGATGTCAGGGTTTTATAAAAAATAAAAAAAAAACGAAGAGAAGGCGGAGACAAGCTGATGGTCTTAGCACGTTCGTTCCTCCTTTGAACCGCAGCGTGAAAATGAATGCGCAGGCCCGAAACCCCTTCCCCTCTTCACTACATCTCCCTCTCCCCCCAAGAAAATAGAAAAAAAAGGAAAAAGATCCTAAAACAAGCACGTGTTGCGCTTTATCAGTTTTTGTTCCTGCTGGCTGCATTGTCGTCGGAAAGAGAATCGAAAGCAGTCGACTAATGATCACGATTTGCCGGCAGAGTTTTCTGGCTCGTCGGCGGGACCATTAACGCCCACTTTACAGTCATGACTTTCTTTTTTTCTTTATTTCTTTCTTGGTTCTGATTGCGCGGAGTTCCACGTTGCGGGGGCTCTGAAAAGCCGTTGCACGCCTCAAACGAGCGAGCATGTTCGTACGCCACGTTTTCCTGTCAAGATTCGCAGTGTGCCGGAAGGCTGGATAAGGCTCTTCAATTTCGCCATCGCACCACTGTAGAACGAAGCATGTCTTTAAGATTGTTCGATTTCACGCTGATAAGCTTATCGGTTCAAACTTTACCGCGAATTGACCGAGACAGCTATGTTATGGGGGCGGGCTCAAGCATTACAGGCAGGCCTGCTGTGATCCACATATTGCAAGACAAACGAGACCAGAGGATAATTAAGTCGTCAGCATGCTAATACTAAATGATAAAACATCTTAACACTTTCCTGTACTACGTCCTTTATAGCCCAACAGGAGACACTGTAAATATTTTACGCCACTCAGCCTCGTTTTCTCTGTTTCTCTCCTTGATATTCCCATCTTTCTCTTCTCTTAGCTTAGGGTAACCAACCAGATGCCTTACTGTTCTGTCGTATCAGAATAAACCCAATAATTTCTTAATGCACTGCACATAAAATAAATGCCCTTCGTATAAAGCTGTAAAAAAAAAAAAAGCTTGCTGTAGGCAGTTTTGTTTTCTTGTGTTCTGCTGCTCTTCGCACATTTCTTTCGGCCTGAAAGATGTAGCCGGCACCGTGTTAAAAGGACATTAAAGAGAAACAATGAATCGATTTAGATCGATACATTGCACTCTGAGAAATCTAATATCGTTAATTTCACCATCATATGTTTATTACTAGAGGAGAAAATCAAGTTCGAAGTATCATTTTTAAATTTCGCGCCGAATTGTCCACGCGTGACGTCACCGATTTCACAGTGTATTTGTCGTATTTTGGCGCCATTGGCTCAACAAAATTTCCTCAAACTTGGTACGTTAAGTCTATAGTTCCATCAGAGGACAACGTACTTCATTTTTACCGATTAGGAACTACGTAGGCCCCAGTATATGCGCCGTCAAAATATGTGACGTCACGGCGAATGGTGCGGAAACTTCAAAGTGGTGTCGCCACCCACATTTTCTTTTTCCGCGTTTTCCCGCTTTCTATGCGCATTCTCGCAGCAAACGTGGTGTTTTTGGTATCGTGAAAGAGTAGTTTACTAAACGAGAAAAGTCGTTTTGCTGTTTAATGTCCCTTTAACAATAAAAAAAAAAGTGTACAAGCTGACGCCACCATTCCTTGTTCTGTTCCTCCTTATCCTCTGGCACTGGACACACGCTCTCATAGTTCTCTAACTGAAAGCATGATTTCGGCCATCTTCGTTTGTGTGTCTTTTATGTGAGCCATCTTGCAGAATTTCTCGTGCGCACAGCGTGCGTCTCGCATGCACGTGCGCTCCACATCCGATACTTCGTGGCAATGAGGGCGTAGCCAATTAACGTCCTGCACTTCGTGACGAGGTCACGACAAGAATGCGCAAACTCAAACTCATTCGCGCGTGGTTGCTCATTTAGGCGACCCGTCGTTCCTGATGGATCACCGAGCCATTAATTGCTTATTTCGTAACAAACAAAAAAAAATAGAGAAGAGAAACCTATGTAGGCTGGGAACTTGGTTCGGGTTCCTTAGTTTTGACCCTGTATATGCACCTGCACATTTTAATGGCAGATTGTGCTCTCGTACCTGCGTGCCTGAACTGAGAACGAATTCGAATGTATATAGAACGACCCCGGGTGCAAATGGTTATATAGGGCAGCAGGAGCAAACGCCAACAATATACGTATATAAACAAGAAAAAAAAAATGGGGGTGCTCGACTCCGTGCCTTAGTGTAATACATCCCGCCACCTCGGACGTGGGGAGGTGAAGCCGGCTTCATCAAAGCCTACTACAGCATGTCCGAAACGGACGCCTAATAGGTAAACACACCTGACTGAACGAAGACAGAAATGAAAAAAAGAGCGGCAAAAAGTTAAAACGAACCAGACGTGCAAAAACGTGGCATGAACGAAAGAACGCACGTGGTATTACGCTTTCCCGCCGAGTGCGTCCACCGGACCCCCCCCCCCCCCCCTCCTCTTCTTCTCCCACCGCGACAGTGACCTCGCAAGCCACGCCTCACGGCGCTCAGAGGGGCAACCATATATGCGGGTCATTCAACCTCCAAGCAACAGTACAGATAAACACGGCGCTCGCGGATTTAACCAGACGCGACGTCCAGAAATGAAGCACGGTGAGTGACAGCGGGAGTCGGATAAACCAGCAAATATGCTGCGCGCGTGCGTTTGGCTGTATATTGAACGCCGCGAGGCCGCTGAAACCATGCGCACGTGCCGCCCATATTAGTACGGGTCACCGCCTGTCTGGGGTCAGAGCTCTCTGCAGTGCTGATGGACATAGGTTAGTCATAGTTCGAATAGTTAACGGTTAGGGCCTGCGCGTTGTAGTATATAAGTCCTACGTGCACTAATACAGTTCGACGGAAAGGAAAGATTGGACGGTTAGCTATAACAGTTTGTTCGTCGCAGTGAAATGATGGGCTGTAGTTGGTGCTTACTAGCGACTATATTGAGATTAGCTCAGTGTCCTGCCACCTTTCTCGTGTTGTCTTTTAGCGCTAAGAAGAAGAAAAAAAAAGTAACGTATCCAGTTTGTTGCCCCATGCAGTGGGTGCGGAGGAGAGGACTTGACAGACAAGAGAGAAATAAATTGAAACAGAGCACACGCACACAATCGCACTGCCGTTCACATCAGTAGACAACACTTGCCAGTATGCTGTAGACTATATAGTTCAAGCGCGTTCGTTGTTCGCAACCAGCACAGTAACACATCTGTAGCCCTCGATCTGCTGACACGGCTTAGGGGGCGGGCATTCGAAAGACCAGAACGAACTCGTACCAACTTGCCCAACTCTCCACGCGACTTATCCTGGCGATGATCTGCGAGGGAAACTGTAAACGAACGTACTCGACACCCGCACGTTAAAATATCGACGTTTCATGGAGCCAATGTACCACGAAGTTGTTCCGATATATCGATCAAGTTTTAAGGCTGTCTTTCAGGCTGTGTTTATTCGTGAAGGGCAATCCATAGGGGGCAGGGTACAAAGGGCGAGGGCATTGAAAGGGGGCAGGGGTGGGTTGACTGACGCCGGTCATCATCGACGAAACGCGTGTGCGTGCTTGAACTCCGGCTCCGCGTCTCTATTTCTGGGAGCGCCGCAGGCAAAAAGAACAGCTTGTGTTTAGCAACTTGAACCCACCGCCTGATGAGGCTAACGCAACGATGGAACAGCGGGATGGCTCGGTCTGTCGATCGCAAACACGTTTACGTACAAACTGCAAACAAGCGGAGACCGATCGAGGCTGTGTACACGCGAGCACACTGCCGCTGCGACATCGCTTCTAATTTTCTTCATCTCGCGACGTGAAGTTGGGGGAAGTGATAACAACACAAACACACACAAAAAAAGCTGTTGCTATGTTTATCGGTTATATAAACATAAGCAGAGCTGTTTCGGAAAGCGCATATTCCTAAGCGTTCATGTTTATCGAGCGCTGTTTACGGTAACACCCTGCAGCGTATCATAATTGTAAGCCCCCGCATTAGTTGTATGCAATTTACTGAAAGTACTTTTTCTCTATAGGTAATCAAGGCAACAGTAAGCTGGGGTTACTATAGATGGAAAACCAATATGAAAACCACACACACACACACACACACACACACTATATATATATATATATATATATATATATATATATATATATATATATATATATATATGTGTGTGTGTGTGTGTGTGTGTGTGTGTATGTGTATATATATATATGTGTGTGTATGTGTGTGTGCGTGTTTCTCGTAAGGAGTACAAGAAAATTGCTATTCAATACAGCCCGCGAATTTGGCGCGTTCACGAAATGGCCTATACTCGCCCAAAGGAGGTTAAAAAAAAAAAACCTCCTTGTACTCGCCACCCATTTTGAACTTTCTTCGTGTCGTCGTTTCGTTCTTTCTACCTTCTCACGCCATCGTATAATCGGTTCAGCCGCTCAGCCACTAAGCCACCCCATCAGGACCGAAGAAAAACAAAAGTCGATTGTCTTATTGTGCTCCGGCAAACAAAACAACGCTCCACATTGTGGAAGTTGTTTGTATATACGATAACCTTACGCATGAGGACGAGAGCATCGTTCGAGTGGCGGGGGCAGCTGGTCATCCTCATGTGCCTAGTGAATCAACGTTGATCTCGCAACTCCTTATCTCCCAAAGGGCGGTGGCCTCGAAGCACGCTTCGATCAACCGCTCTCTCATACCTATACGGAGAATGAAAGTGGCTCCTCGGGCTTTTTCCTGCGAAGGCGTAGCTACAGAAAGTGCAAGCGCAGCAAGGCCCACATCGAGTTCAAGGCTAAGAACAAACAACCTGGAAGTGGGACGACGGAATGGACTTCGCTTTGACTGCGAGCTCACTCGGCAAGATCACGACGCCACGGTGGCTTCGACGAAAGAACGTGCCACGATTGTGTTTCCTGGCGTTTGCGTTCGAAATAACAAAAAGAAGCAAAGACACTCAAATGGGCGACGGGCAAATCATACGCCACGTACGCGTCGTAGTCATCGTGAAGCAAACACTGTTGGCGGACTGTTTATCGAAGCACTTATCTCCTGGCGGCGCGTCTTAAGCTTAGCGTACAACTCGTTCCTTTTGAAGAACGACACGCACTTCATCCTTTATATGTATGGCAGCATCGTTCAGTGTGGAAAACGACCCTGGTGAAAACTCGTAACGTTTTTTTTATCCCCTACAGCGAGAGACGCATACTTCGGCACTTGGAACGACGGTACTAGCACCTTCCTTATCTATAATAAGGGCATTTATAAGTTTCCTGTTATGGCCCAACTTCTCCTGCGGTCCTCCTTTACCTGCGTGCCCGTTCCCAACAGTCTTATTTTCACTGAAGCGCTCCCTATATATTTCAGCTCAGGGTTCTGGTAGCCCAGCTAGATAATGTCATTAGCATTCGTAGTGCATGCATGGCAATGGCATCTTCACACAACGTGATATATAAATCTATATCTTAGCGGCTATGGAATAGCGCTGTTAAGCGCAAGAACGCGCGTTCCATCACCGGTCAAGGCGGCCGCGTGTTGATGAGGGTGAAATGTAAAAAAAAAATATCCTGCCATTTAAGTAATAATTAATATTTTGGGGGGTTTTACGTCCCCAAACCCCGATACGATTACGAGAGACGCCGTAGTAGAGGCCTCCGGAAATTTGGACCACTTGCGGTTCTTTAACGTGCACCTAAATCTAAGCACACGGACGTCTAGCATTTTGCGGCTATCTAAACGCGGCTGCCGCGGCCGGGATTCGAGCCCGTGACCTTCGGATCAGCATTCAAGCACCAAAACCCCTAGACCGCCCGGTCGCCTACGTGATTTAGGGGCACACTATAGAACCCCAGGGGTGCAATCGCGGAACGATGCTATTTCCGATTCTTTATTTTATTTATTTATTTATTTACAGATACTGCAGGCCCTCCTCGGGCCCATGCAGGAGTGAAATACAAACAATACAATCAGGAATAAGTAGCTATACACTGGATAGCTTGGCATAATTCAAAGAATACATAAATAACAAGTACACACCAGGAAAGTCATCAATGTTCAGTGCATATATATTTTTGTGAGACAACATAACTACACTCAACTAAAAAATTTTTCAATATAAGTAAGCCATTGAATTGCGCTCAAAGCAATGTATATTCAATATACATCACTTATATCAGAGAAACTAATACTTTCAACGTGTTTCATAAATGAATCCGTCGAGGCAGCATTCACTGCTTCCGCAGATAACGCATTCCAATGGAAAATTGCGCGAGGAAAGAGAGCGAACTTGTGGACATTTATGTGGCTAGGTGGCTGCCTAAAAGTTTTATTGTGATTCGTCCTGGCTGAAAGTTTTGAAGGTTGCTGAAGATAACGTTCCCGTGATAATTTGAAGTCCCCATGATAAAGTTGGTAGATGAATTTTAATCTGGATACTATCCTGCGCTGCTCAAGTTTTTGTAGGCTTGCCCTATTACGTAGATTTGTTACACTATAATGTCGGGAGTAAGCGGAATATATAAAGCGCAAAGCTAAATTCTGGACTCTTTCGATTTTATTGATCAAATATTGTTGCCAAGGGCTCCAAATAATGTCGGCATACTCCAATTTTGGTCGCACTAGTGCTTTATATGCGTTCAGTTTTACCGTGGGAGGAGTATTACGCAGTTTTCTCTTCAGAAAGGTCAATTTCTTCAGTGCACCCGTACAAACATTTTCAACATGCATTTCCCAGCTGAGGTTACTGGTAAGTGTGACTCCTAGATATTTAACGCTATCAGCACTCGTTATGGTAGCATTTCCTAATGAATATGTAAAGTTAAGAGGCCTCGATTTGTTGGTAAACATAATGAAATTTGTTTTTGAAGGATTTATTTTTAGTCCCCACCTTGCACACCATTTATTAATTGAGCGTAAGGCATCATTAAGTTTAATTTGGTCTTCTTGATTATTTATGGATGTGTATACTACGCAGTCGTCCGCAAATAGTTTAATTTGGATCGGTGGCTCGACGCAAAGATGAATATCATTAATATAAACTAAAAAAAGAAGAGGCCCGAGGACTGAGCCCTGCGGGACACCTGAGTACACTGCCAACTCCTTCGAGAGACAGCCATTTATGGAAACACGCTGTCTTCTGTTTCTCAAGTAGCACGCGATCCATGCTACAACCCTCCGTTCAATGCCTATAGCTAATAATTTTGTTATTAAATTCTGATGGGGAACGACATCAAATGCCTTCGAGAAATCCAAAAAAATGGCATCGGTCTGACCTTTCATATTGAGAGTGCTAATTAATTCATCAGTTATTTCAGCCAGTTGGGTAACGGTAGATAAACCAGATCTAAATCCATGCTGTTGGGCATAAAGTAGTTTGTGATTTTCTAAGTAAGTGATGATGGCCTTAAATATAATGTGCTCAAATAATTTACAGCAAGCACTAGTTAAGGAAACGGGCCTGTAATTGTTAATTTCCAAAACGGAGCCTGATTTATGTACCGGGATTATTTTTGCCGAGCGCCAATCATCAGGAATAACTGCAGCGTCTAACGACGCAGTGTAAATGCGATGTAAATATTTTGCCACCCAAACAGCATATCTACTCAAAAACGTATTTGATATTTCATCAGGACCAGGTGATTTCTTTACATCTAGTTTGTGCAAAAGGCAAAGAACACCATCCTCAGTTATTTCTACTTCTGGCATAAGACAATCGTAGTCGTATGACTGCAACTGAGCATGCGTGGCTGTCCGTGTGAAAACGGACTGAAAAAAGTCATTAAATTTGTTGGCAATGGCAGTCGCGTCAACAATACTTTCACCCGCGACTCTAATCTCTGAAATGCTTCGTTTATCTTTTGACAGATAGCGCCAGAATTTTTGGGGTTCTTTCGTCATGAATGACGGTAGAGTAACTGAAAAAAAGATTTCTTTTGCCGATCGCGTTAGTTCTCGCAGCTTCGAAGTAAGGCTTGAAAGATTATTCGCGTTTTGACGCTTACGCCGACGCTTAATTTTCCGTTTCAAATGAATCATTTCTCGCGTGAACCACGGATATTCCCTATTAATACGTTTCTTTTTTAACGGCACATATTTTTGCTCGCAAAAGAGAACTATTTCTGTAAAATTTGTCCACATTTCATTGACATCGTTAACTTGGCTAAAACAATCAAAGCGCGATTCCAAATAGTCTAAAACAGCGTTATCATCCGCATGAGTGTAATCTCTTACGAAAGTATCCGACGGCCTAGTAAAAGCACGTGTACCTGAAACAGGACATGACAGAGCAATCAACTTGTGATCGGATATCCCCTCTTCTACACTGGCGGAACAACCTTGAAGTGAGCTGCTAACGAGTGCCAAATCAAGAAGAGAGGATGATGAACTGTCCACCCTGGTAGCCTCAGAAACTAGTTGTTCTAAGCAGAAGTTGAACGTGGTCGTGATCAGTATTTCTGAACTTCGGGATTCTTTGCCATCATAAGAAAAATCAGCCCAGTTTATACCCGGTAGATTGAAATCTCCTGTTATTATAATCCGGGATCGAGAATTCGTATTATCTGCAAGATAGTCCTGAATGGCTTCTAAATATTCGGGCGAAGAACTCGGGGGTCGATACACGCCCCCTAAAAGTATACTTTTACCATGATATTTAATCCTGCACCACACGCTTTCGTGGTTATTAATGCCATCCAAAAGAGTAAATGCGACGTTGTTTTTAATGGCGATAGCCACTCCTCCCCCTCGTGACTCCCTATCTTTCCGAATAAGCTTGTAAGAAGACGGTACGACCTCCGAATCTTGCACATCTGCATGTAGCCACGTCTCAGTGATTACTAAGACGTGTGGATGATAACATGAGATTACGTCTTCAAGGGAACTGGCTTTATTAACAACACTGCGCGCATTCAGTGAAACAACTCGGAGAACCTTGCTCACAGGCTGTCATTTTTTATTGCTGCTTCTCGTGTTGACTCGGGTAGTTTTAGAATGACCAGAATCCTGCCGGGCCTGCGCATCACGTCGTGTAACCTCCAGCCGTTGGTTTGAAAGCTCGTCCCAGATATAAACCTTATCGTCTACTTTCAGTTTATCAAACACGAGGGAAACCTTTGCTCCATCGGCCTTTTCCGCTGTTGCCGAATGCCACAATCTACGGCGCAAGTCGCGAACTCTCTTGGAAAAATCTTCAGATATGGAAATGTGTGTTCCCTTTAGCTTAAAGCAAGCCGACATAATTGTAGCTTTCTCAGAAAAATCAAAGAGCCTTAACATAACTGGTCGGTGTTTCCCAGCGCGTTTAAAACCAACTCTGTGGATGCGCTCGATCGAATTCACTTCGACGCCGAGTAAGTCCCTAAATACTTGTTGTTGAACTCTGTCTTGCAGGGATTTGTTATCCTCTTTTGATTCCTCACTTAAACCATAAATCATCAAGTTGTTCCTTCGACTTCGGTTTTCAAGGTCATCAACCTTACTAGAAAGCTCATTCACTAGTTCCCTCGTCCCTTTGCACGTTGCTTCGTGCTCGATCAGCTTTTCCTCACATTTTTGTAACCGACGAAGCTCTTTTTCAATTGACGCTATCCGTTCTTGCACACCACCTATAGTTATTTCCACTTGTTTCAGGTTGGCGGAAAGCATGGTTAGCGTCTTATTGGTTTTTGTTTGCTCTTTTAAGATTTTTCTGAGAAGCTGGCTGTTTACAGTAGCCTCGGATTCCGATTCCGAGGACGGACCGGGGTTAAGCTCCACGTCCCCCCGATGCTAACAAGAGCAGTCTAATAACAAGCAAACAATCACACAGCGAAACAAACAAACTTTGTGGGCTTGGCAGCACTATCAAAGTGCTGCCAAGCACTCCAATTCCAATGCCTTTCGTGCTTTTCGCGCTTGGCCAGTGGTCAGAACGATGGTCCGTCCGCGTTATCAACGCGATCAGCCAGCCGCGAGTGGTGAATGATAAGAATAGCATAGAATATGGCATAAGGCATCGTTCCGCGATAGCACCCCAGGTCGTCAAAGTTAAATGAGGAGTCTTCCCCGGCGTGCTTCCTAATCGTGCCGTGGTTCTGGCACGTACAGTCCCATAGTTTAATGGCAAGACTCACTCACATTTTATATCCCTTTAAATATTCATTTTTCACCCATTACCCCGTGCAGGGTAGCAAAATCAGAATTTGTTTTTTAGTTTAGCCTTCATTCCGTCGCTTTATTCTCTTCCTTAGACTGACAATGCTTGCTTATTACCAGATGCTGTGTGCACGAATGCTCACCTTCTTCCAGAACTTCCACCGGAGCGCGCTGAGAGACGAACCGAGCGTCGTGGCCGATCGCCGCAACGGCCGAGGCGGCGGCGCGGCGACGTCGGCGCGAACTGCTCCGTCGTCGCGGCACACAGCGGTTGCGGTGGGCCGCGACGCGGCCAACACGTAGTGCTCGCCGCGACACGGACACCCGGGTAGTACGCACTGACGGTCCCAGAAGTACGTCGGAACGCGCAGGCACGGATGACACGTGCAGCACTTCGACGCGCGGCCGCCGTCCGTCCAGAGCGTTTGAGTCTGGGTGGCAGGACACCGCGAACCACATCGCGATTACGTTTCAGTGGCTGGTTGTACACGACGATACTGCAGGTTCATATGCGATATTCCAAGGTACTAAAGACGAAGGCCTCGTGAAATCTCGCTGGAATGATGGTTTAGTCCGCGGGTCAAATCAGCGGGTCAATCAAACAAGTCGCCGGAGGAGTAATGTTCGACGCAGGTCGCTGTCACTTGGATTGCCAAAACTTTCTAGCCAAAGTTTTACAGTGATGATGAGGTCGCCGTCAGACTCCCCATCTTTATGAGAACACTTCTACGCAGCTGCATCTGATTGAAGCATTTGTCTGTGTCGGCGAAGTTTAACGAGTCGGCGATACCTGGCACGCGAAATGTTTGGAAGTGCTTCGGCAGGTGTGCACGTGCTCGAAGGACGTGAACTGTCTGTCAAGGTCAGACGGGAAACAGTCGTGGCGTTGGAACTTGCACCAGCTTAGGCGCTTGAAACTGGGACTCAATGAAAGAGTTTAGAGGCACTATGCAAAAAATAATAATAATAATGAGTAAGTTCAGACAGCGCTTTTCCTTCGTAGATCCTCAAGCTTCTTCATTGTCCACGCTGCTAAACTTGGAGAAAGAAGCCACTTCTTCCGAAGAAGCGTCCGATGCACTTGAGCGTTTAAGATATTGAAGTGTAAGGTGTACCGTTAACGTAGACACGCTTTGTGTGCACAGTAAAGTCTTGAAGGTCCTGCAAACGTCACTTTCCTTGACGACCTCCGGCCGCGCACCAAGATCTTCGCTCTTTCGAAACGTCCTTGCAGTGAAGTGCCCGTCGTAACGAAAGGTGGGCAGTACCCGTTCTAAACTCTGAACTTTTCCGTGGATCCTCGATTCTCCGTCACTTTAAAAAAGCTATAGGCGTCGGTGTGCATACAGAGCACGGCACGGCCTCAGCGAGGCCCGGGCATGGGTGGAGTTCTAGGTCAGGAATACTGAGGCGTACAGAAGAAGAAAAAAATTCGGCCACGGCTCTTTGTCGAATCAACGAAACCGGCGGCCCTCGACTGGCAGCCGCAATTTCCAAAACGACGGCGGCAAAACGGAGCTAGTATTTTTTTTATATACGCGAAGCGGTGGAACGACCGTGCTTATGCAGAGTCCCGGCCAAAAGCGAGACGGGACGGCGTGCGTGACACCGCGCGGTGCTGGATGTACCGCGAAGCTCGTCGCTTCGTGAACGAGATGGACGCACAGTGCGGCACGGAGGGGACAAAGCCGGCACGACCTCCAAAAGAAGGCCGGAAAAGAGGTCGCAACACAACGCAAAACAGGTGTGTCCAAAAAAAAAAAAAAGAGGGCGTGGACTTGTGTATGCGGATAACGTGCCCTTCTTTTGTACTGATGATGGAAACACCTGTTATATAACGATACGTGGTTCGGCTTTTTGTCAGTCCCTCCGAGCCGATAAAGAGGAAGAGATGGAGGGAAAAAAAGATACGCCTCCGTTTCTGTATGCGAGATTCGTAGATCTTCAACGCCCGTGTTATCTAGCGGCTAAGTTCAGCTGGTGCGGCGCTGCATACTGAAAGACACCTGCCTCCATAACCGTGCCAGGATGGCAATGTGGAAGTTTCGATCATGGCTGATAATAACGAATGGGTCATAAGTAATTCACCGGTGAGCGTTTACGAGGCGACTGACAAACGCCGAATGAAGTCTTATTTGTTTTTTTTTTACACTCTCACTTTAAGAGCACTCCGTTGAATGTACAATAGAAAGTTGCATATACAAGGAGTTAGCGCTGCTATCTGCGATCAGGTACAGATACTGAGTTCAGTTGGGTTGTCCCGTCACAACTACCTGCGAGCAAGATAGCTCTGAGCCAGGAACCAAGACGATCTGCGTGCAATCGAAACGATCGAGCTCAAGAAGAACCAATGTCCGCGTGATCTGGAGCTGCGTTAGCCATGCGCGAATCGTACTCAAACACACGCGCCGAGAGCGGGATACGAGAAATCATTCGCTGACACCACAGTCTTCGCTTTTTTTCCCACTGTCAACACACGCGAGAAAACATCGCAGCAAATCCTTCCTCGGCACAGCCCACCGTCAACGAAAGCGCCGCCTACTGTTCGATTTTCTCCTCCGAACGAGCACCACCATACACTTTGCTCACTGCACCAGGAATAAGCTCCACCACCGATGCAACACCACCTCCTACAGGAACACGTCGAAGGTACGCACCCAAAAGTGACAACGCAACCTGCATTCGAAACACGAATTCACTGCCACACACACACTCCGTCCAACACTGAAAAAACGCGGTCGTCGCTTCCGAGACAAAAGGACGAGGCAAACGGTCTGGCCGATCTCGTCTGCTCCAAGTCGTCGCGTTTCTTCCGCAACGCACAATCTGTCGTTGACGTGGGACCGACGTCGTAGCGTCGCGACGTTGCGTACGGCAGCGGAGGAGCTTGTGGCGCACGGGCTGTGCTGAGTGCACTGCGCGTGTGTGCGTGCACCGAAAGCCACAATGCCTGGATGAAAAGATAGAGGTGGAAGAGGGGAAGGGCTGCCAGCGACGGACGGACCAGCATGAAATAAAAGCGACAGAGAAGCGAAGCGGTGAGGACGGCGTCGACGCAACTAAATAGGCGCGAGGTCGAAAGGACGACACGCCGTCGCAGCGCGCGCTCACACACACACGGCCAAAGTGCTGCTACAGTATGGGGACAGAACGGCGGCGCCTCTCTGGGGTTGGCGCGGTCAGCGAGCTCGCAGCGCTATTCAGCGCGGCATGTGCATGCAGCGACGGTCGTCGCGCGTCCACCGGAAGCCAGGCTCTGCGGAGCGTGACGGCGAGTGGCCGCCGCAGCTGAGGGCGACGTTCCTCGTCGCCAATTGCCGACTCGACTATACGGCGATAGGTAGCACGCGAATCGCTATACTCTTTTTCAGTGCCGCGTAATATACGGCCGCGCCTCTCCCTCGTGTGAACGCTGCAGGCTGCAAGAACGTGACATCCCCCAACGCGGGTCCATGGTGTTGTCCTTATAGATGCGGTAAATAGAAATAGGATTGAGGCCCGCCTTCACAAGCCAAAGTTATCCTTATCGCTCGGTTTACTTATCATTCCTGTTCTCTTAATGTGCTTCATGAACAAATATGAAGGCAACATTCACTTACCAACCTCACTTATATTTTGCCCTGCTTACTGTTTTTATGCACCTAACGCGCAGGAGATAGCGATACTACCTAAAATTTGTCTCTGTGACCAGTTGTCCTATACAAGCAGAGCCCTGCAGCCCCCATAAGTTAACAGCGCAACTCCGTGATGGGAAACCCCTTTGTATAATTTCAGATATTAATACGAATGAAGAGATACGTACCGCTCACTGGAGGTCATTTTTAATGCACCGCCGTTGTGAACACTGCATTCTTGTACGACGGTACACTTGACACCAACAAGACAAAGACAGCGCGAGTTCTGTCAGAGGACAGTCTAACCTCCTTATAACGAAGCGGCATAGGGCCCATAAATTAGTTCCTTATATCCGATATTCGTTGTTACAGTAGAGATAAATATCGGCCATACCAAATCGACAGTCTAGCTGGCACGCGAATCCTAGATACAAAAACACGTGCACTGCGCAGAACGAAGTTTTCCGCATCGTCCATGCAGGAGAGGGCCTTTTCTGCTTCCGCAGTTTCAGTCGTCCGGAGTTTCTCCAAGTAGCTTTTCAGCCTCCTGGCCGTGTGCGCGGCGTCCGCCCTGCTTGTGACCAAAATTTACGCAACTTCTTCAACCGAATTTTTAAAAGGAAGTTTAGTTGCGAATTGTCTTTCAATGTTTATTTTGCTTTTTGTGGTATACCTTTATAGTCTAGAGCCTCACGCGAACCAAATGTTTCTTCGTTGCAGGCGATATTGCGCCTGCTCTCGCGTTTTCGGTCTCGCTGTAAAAATAATCAATGTCACAGAAACGAAGCGGGGCCAGCCAAAGTTTGTACTTCGTTCCGTAGAACTAATCATTCGCTATATCAGTATTCGTTATAACGAGGTTCAGCTGTATTTACCAGTTGCTAAAGAACGCGTTCTTTGAATCTCTCACACGAAGGGTGGGAAGGGTTGTTCTCTCTGTTTATCATTAGTTTTCGGTAAACCTTCTGGAGAAGTGCACCTTGGGATCCCTGCGATAGGCACACGCATCGGCAACATACATCCAAACGAAAGGGGAGTAAGAGCGTACGATATACGTCTGTAAAAACAGAAGCGTATGATGCAATACCACACAAAAAAGACCCTTTTGTGGAAAGGCGTGTAATTCGAACACCTTTCATAAAGAAGGGTTAGTTCATTAAAACACTATATCCTCTGTGTTCAAGACAGTGAAATAACATTATACAAGAAAACATCCTTACGTCCGCAAAATTCGTTTTGTTGTGAGGTAGCAAATCTCGCATCACGTATTTCAGCAATGTCAGAGTCTCTATGCCGTGCGACAGTTTTCCGGGATTCGCCCTTGCGGGCGGAACTCCACATTTTTTTTTATGCATTCGAACACAAAAGTAATGGGGACAATTCACAACCGCTACGTTTCAATATATATTGTCGGCGATTCGTCGCGCATTTTGACAACACCAGTATTTAGAAACTGGCGCAATCCTGAGAGTATACGTTCCAAGTATATACGTCTTACCAAATTATCACCCTCATTTATTTAATTGTGCTATAAATATTTAGTATAAGAAATTGTTTAATGATATTTGGATAACGCGTTTACTCGCAAAATGATTTCTTACGCATACAATGCTCACTCTCTCCCAGTAACTCAACTCGCGGAATATAAGACTGGGCTATCTGCCACGGACGATATTTCAAAAATACTACGTAGCTTGAAAAACAACCGTTATACATGCGTACACATCTTTTTTCCTAGGTTGTTAAAGAAATTCAAATAAAAACAGAAGACGAGTTATTTTCACCGTATCGGTGCATACCCCCTAATGTACGTAAGTGGCAAATGATCTTCTTATAAAAGCTGCATTTTATCAGCAGCTTGACAAGCCCCACTACTGCACGTAACAAAAACAGTGGAGGGCAACGATGCGACGATACGCAATACAATACAAATTATTCGTTTTCTGAAGAAAAACTAGCCCAACTTTCCATTTTGTTGCAGTGTTTAGAAAAAGTTTATTTCATCGTAGGACGCTACGAACACTTGGATACAGTGTCTGTACAACAAGGACAGTAACATACACAAATGGCTAAGCATTATATACATGAAACGTTTTTACAGATATGTCCAAGTCCACAGGATGTCTCTAACACACACTTCTATAGGGACTAACATACACACTCTTATCACGAACTTATTTTCATGCAATATACGTGAATTCGTGAACAGATGTGCACAGATTATATCTAACAATAGGATTTCGTACTGTACATACGGAATTTTGGCGCATGAAGACCAGGCCACATAACCGCGGCAGGTACGCTTGTGTTTTTAACAACAGCTAAATGACTTATAGTACACTATAATGTACTCTGCTATGGGAGGGCTGTATGCAGCTCTCTCTGAAACGAAGGACGATAGAACATAATTTGCAAAAGACGTTCACGCAGCCACCGCTTTAAGTACGCTATCCCCGGTGTCTTTCGGAAGAGTAACACCAAAAGAAGAGGCCGAATCGGCCCCGGTACGTTGGGAAGTGTTATTTAAAATAAAACATAACTGGAGGGTCTTCTTTTGCTATCGTTCTGCCCAGCCAGACATGTTTCTATCAGAGATGCTTACTTTTAAATGCAAAACAAACCTGCTCAGAACAAAGTCGCCAGGCCTGCGTGGAACACGCAGCGCAGTCACGGCGAAAGCTGGAAGAGCGGCCTTTCCAAAGCCCGTTGTAATAATAATAATTGTCGGGGTTTAACGTCCCAAAACCACGATATGATTATGAGAGACTCTGTAGTGGAGGGCTTCGGAAATTTAGGCCGCCTGGGGTTCTTTAACGTGCACCAAAATCTAAGTACACGGGCCTCAAGCATTTTCACCTCCATCGAAAATGCGGCCGCCGGGGCCGGGATTCGATCCCGTGACCTGCGGGTCAACAGTCGAGTACCATAACCACTAGAGACCACTATGGCGGCTCCCAAAGCCCGTTGTAGACCCTCTTGGGGCAACTAATACAAGTACACTTCAAGGTACCCACCAGGTCATAAATCATAATTTTGTGAAGTAGGCAATCACCCACCATGTCATTAGCGAGTTTTAGTATAGCGGAAAACAGCCACGCAAGGATTTAGCGTTAGCGTTAGCGTTGCGTGCTCCTAACCGCGCATGAGCAGAACGTAAACGTAGCCCGAGCTCTTACGTATGAACGCTCTTTCTGGAATATAGCGTTCAACGCTAACGCACGCAAGAGATCCCGTACGTAGGGCAAGATGGCGGTGCCTGTTGAAGCGAAAGCCGTCCACTTCGAATCTTTGTAGTCGTCGTTCTGCATTATTAAACTCATTCATTCCCAAATAACGTTCGTATTTGATTTAGATTTGAGCAATGAGGCTTCGACAACCCTGCACCGCCGATAAAATAGCTCCGTTTTTTAGATTTAAAGTGAATTTGCGGTGCAGAAGGCTTAACAGAATTTGTTCAGGTCCGCTCATGTTTTCTGTAGCCGCGCAGAGATGGCGACGCTGTCTTGAGTCGCCCAGAGCCGTCGATGGGGAGAGTCTGGCGAATGGGCGGGGCAGTGACGTCGCGGCGCGGCGATGACGCTGTTCACGTCACCGCCACGCCTCCGCGCCGGCGGCGTCCGCCATATATAGTCTTTCCGCGCGACGGGCGCACGGCTGAGGCTATGTACGCAATGTTCATTCGTGAAATCTAGCGCTCCTAAACAAATTGCGAAAGCGAAATTGTGCAAGAACATTGTTATACAAATTTTAATTACGAATATGGAGTGAATTAGGCGTGTCCAAATCATCGTGAAACTGAGTTGTGCACGCCGATTCGAGTCCACGACGTTCTACGATACGCGCTGTGCTTTTAGAGCCCAGTCTGTTCCTGCGTTGTTCGGCATCGCCGTTGACGTAGTCGGCGTAACCAATAGAGCGAACGAGGACGAAAGACAGCGAACGTGGATTCTGTCGATATGACGAGCCACTGGCCTCTAACATCGCTTTCTTCCTCCGTCATGCGTGCTGGCCCTTCGGTCGGAGTTCGTGCGCATGCAATGCAGGGTTGGTGGGTGCGCTGCTACTGTCTTGCTTGTCGTGACGGGGATGTCGATGACGCCTGCAATGCACAGAGTGGCGTGCGTAGCACTCGAGCACTGGCAGTTTCTGTGGCAATATGTAACAAATGTTCCAATGCGGATAGCCAGAAATTCAAACACAGTTCGCGTTGCCTCAACACAAAGCTGCGCTCAGAATTCGCATGAGGGAGTATGGTGACCATCGGTGACTTTTCGAGCTATGAAGGCCTGTAGGTTTGCGTCTATCTTGGTTTTTTTAAATGCGAAGCATTTCTTAGCGAACTTCTGCGACTTTGAGCGTATCTATCTGTCTATCTATACCAATCTAGCCGCCTACGAATTTGTGCTCTCCTGGCCGTTTCGTTCATAGGGTGTATACCAAAATTGGTATGGCATAATGTTACTGTATGACAAATGTAAATGACTGGTCATAACATGAAAATCATGACATGCATGTCATGTACAGCATGATTTACATGCGGTCTTGGTGCTCTGGAGGCCGTTTCGTTAATTTGATGTGTACCAAAATTGGTATGGCTTGACAAGAGTGTATGGCGAACATAAATAACGGGAGTTAATGTGAATATCATAACACGCGTGTCATGTAGAGCATGACTTACGTGCCACGCTCATGGTGCGCTGGCGGACGTTTCGCTAGCTTGATATACACCAAAATTGGTATTGCGCGACATGACTGTGTGACGAACATAAATAACGGGAGTTAATACGAAAATCATGACACACGTGTCATGTATAAGATGACTTACGTACCACGCTCATGGAGCGCTGGCGGCCGTTTCGCTTGCTTGATATACACCAAAATTGGTAGTGCGCGACATGTCTGTGTGACGAACATAATAACGGGAGTTAATATGAATATCATAACACGCGTGTCATGTAGAGCTTGACTTACGTGCCACGCTCATGGTGCGATGGCGGCCGTACCGCCAGATTGATATACACCAAAATTTGTATTGCGTGATGGGACTTTGTGACGACCATATATAACATGTGTGATTTTTGGAACATGTCACGTGACAATAAGTGCTACGTGAGAATCATTGCATACCACGCCGGAAAAGTCTGTGCACGTGTTCTGGCAGCAAAGCATAAGATAAAGAAGAGGACGGATTGCGTGCCGGTTCATGATGATGACAATTTTTATTCGCCACTAACGGGAATTTTCCAAGCTTAAACAGCTCTGCTTTTAAAAGAAACAGATATACCAGCGCACGTAATTGTATTAAGGCCACAAAAGCGCAAAAGCGGGCGTACACAAGCGGCTTGGGGATCTCGAGCCCTAAAATTCCCTCTTAGAGAATTTTAGTGCCGGGACCCCAGAGTGCCTTGCGCATGTAAGCCCCTTACGTTCCTTTGTATAGTCCATGGGTGCGGCTGAGAGTACAAGGGAACGTAAGAGGGTGAATAAGGAAGCGGCTTGGAGCCCCCGGCATGCACTAAAACTCTCTAATAAGAGAGAAAAAAAAAACAAACTCACAGGGTCCCTTATGCATTCGCCTAAGACCACTCGAAGGCGAAAAGCCGTCTTCCTTTTCTTCAGTTGATGCATTGTTCCTCACGCCCCCCCCCCCCCCCTCGAAAGCTTTGTGACCTAACATTGTTTTGCACTGCCTCCAAGATCGGAGACACTGCAATCTTTCTACACCACATCTGGTCATGTGCTGACGTCATCACGTGAAGTCACGTTATTCGATGTCATGATGACGTCACAATCTTTGGTCGTATGGTCACGTCATTACGTGATGATTTTTGACATCCGTCGTGTTGACGCCGCGGACGCCGGCGGTCAATTTTCGCGTTTGCTGAGGCATCTAAGGTTTTCGTCAGAGCAGGTGCAGGGCCCCCAGTAGGCGCGTGTTAAATGAAAACAATACCTTGTTCGGCTAGTCTGATAGCGGACATCCTGTTGGTTTAATTTACAAAATCATTTTTCTGCTCAACTTCTTCGCGCTCTATACTTCCTAATCACGAAATTTCATCGAGCACATAAAGGCCCCTTGCTATAGTGGAAGAGCTTCCTGCACGAGCACAAACATCGTGCACTATATGTGCATGACTAAAAAGCGTAAGGCACATTCGCTTAGCACAGAGGCGCAGATTAATTTACATGCGCGAATTAAACGTGAAACTGGTGGCAAGTACACAAGCTGCAACACAGCGGTAAATGACACCATAGGCTGACAGCCACAGAAACGCAGACCACATAACGTACAACACATGCCAGGTAACCGCCGCAGCTGACACGCGGCGGCACTAACCTGCGTTATCGAAATAAATCTTCCCCTCACAACATCACGGTAACATCCCAAGCTCGTGCTCAGAACGCGCGATAAATTGCGTAAACGCAACACATCACGCTTGACACTTAAAGCATGATCGCTGCAAAATTTCAATCTGCCCAAGCGATCGAAACGCGAACCATAAAACTTCTTTTTTTTTTTTCAGCGTGACAAAATTATTTTTGTTTGTGACAAAGTTTGTGACAAAGTTGCACAACAAATAATTTGCACAACAAATAATACGTTTGCAAATAATAAGATTGCACAACAAATAACAAGTTTGTGTTAATAGTACGCTGTTTATAATACCAGCAATATTCAAGCTAAATACTGAAGTACGTATCTCGCATAGCACGGAGCAGTCGGTAGGGGTCCATTTGCTGCGTCTGATGTTTCTGATCCAAAGGCGCCGTCGCTTGTTTTCCTTCGGAAGCCTAAAAAGGCGGAAACCCTGCGCGCTGTTGTTTGAACAGCCAACCGCGCAACAGCAGCCCATCGCACGCAACAAATTCACGCTTGAATGCGAGGAGCAGTCGCCATGAATACGCGCGGCTTCGCACAAGGGCTTCGTAACCTACGCGCGCTCCTAAGCGATCGTGTAAGTGCGGCGCGCCGACATCTCTCCGTCGCGGCAGCGCCGGACTCCGCGCCGCGCTGTCGCCACTGCCGCCCGCCGCCGCCGACGAGGAGAGAGGGTTTACGTCACGAGAAGAGGGCGGCGCTGGGGCGGAGCTCGGAGAGCGGCGAGATGAAACAATCGCCAAACTCTCCCGAAGGGTATATATGGCTCTGGAGTCGCCTAGGGTGCCTTGATGCCCGCGCGCTCCGCTGAGGGTGAGGACAGGCGCGTCGTCTGCTACGACGGCCGCCATTGCGAATCCCGCCGCAGCTCGGCAGCATGCGAAACGCGCTACACAAAGCGCTTGCGGTGCGCGAATACGTCCGGATCTAAGTGCACGCTAGTGAGCTTTCTCTTTTTCTTTTCGTTTTTGAAGCTTCGGCAGCTTTTATTGCTGTTGTTGCCTAAATGTTTATCAAGGAAGCATGTAATGCTTGTAAGTTGACGGTCTGTGCATGTGTTATATGCGCTAGAGGTAGACGTAGACTCTGTTATGTTGAAAACGAATCCTCTTCCTTACGACGGAAACGACAAAGTCTAAAGCCTTACTTAATTTTCTCGTAAGCTCTGCATTCCAAATACACAAATAATTGTTTAAAGTATTTGTATACATGTCAGCAGCAGCAGTATATGTATCTGAACACACACAATTTAGTGTTGCGAAGCTACCTAAGCGCGATTAGGGTGGCTCATTTTGGTAAGTTTGCAAACAATTTACTCGTTTATTACACATGGCATCATACATATTGTACACAGAATAAACGGCCGAGGGGCAGTATGGTGCGAATATCCTGCTAAAATGAAATGAAAGCTTCTTTATCATTATTATTGCTGACATTTCTTGCTCGCAATCTGTAGCCGCTACTGTATCGGCACTCGAGTTGCACCTTGAGTCCTTATCAAAACGATGAATACGTTCTTGAGTAGTATGCCGTAAAACTTTGCGTGCGCGCAGTATCAGTACGTTTTCTTCTTTTTGTATCTGCAGTTTCTTTTTCTGTATCTGCAGGTTTTCTCGCATGCCCAATTGCATGCACCTATTACTGAGCGTTTCCAATACTGTTTAAACTTTGTGCGGCAGATGCACGGCGTCATTTATTTGTCTCTTTTATTAATATTATTATCTGGGGTTTTACTTGCCAGGACCATGATATGATTATGAGGCACGCCGTAGTGGAGGGCTCTATGAATTTTGACCATCTGGTGTTCTTTAACCTGCACTGACATCGCACAGTGCACGGGCCTCTAGCATTTCGCCTCCACCTAAATGCGACCGCCGCGGCCGGAATCGAACTCGTGACTGTCGGGTCAGCAGCCGAGCTCCGTCACCACTATACCAACGTGGCGGACGTATTTTTTAAAACGAAAGCCTTATATACCTCATCAAACGCGAAATTTGACCGCCGGCGTCCCGCGTCTACGGCGTCAGCGTACCACGACGTCGGGGACGAGGGATGCAAAAAATCATCGTTATGTGATGACGTCACCATATGACGTCATCATGACTTCACAAATTTTGGCGTGACGTCATATGATGCCGTTATCACATGACATCGTAGCTTGGTCAAAAGTGGGCAGATCACGGAGGCAGTGCAAAACCAGGTGAGGTGCCTCCGATCTTGGAGGCAATGCAAAACCGCGCTAGGTGCGCAAAAACTGAGAAGAAGATGGCTTTCACTTTCGAGCCGTCTTAAGCGAACGCATAAGGGACCATGTGAGTTTTTATTTCATTAACTGGTTTTCCATGAGGTACTCATTGTACAACTTGACTTTGTTTCTTGTATTTTTTACTGACATAGCGTGTCTACTGTACACAATGCTTCCCCGTCTTCTTGTTGTTTTCATGCCTCTTCTTTGTATAGACGCTTCGCGAGAACTGTTTGTATGCGCATTCCTGTATGAGCCTTCAGGGCTTACATTACTAATAAATAAATAAATTATGTTTGCTCAGAGAAATAAAATACTGAATGTGTGTGTGTTGGTGGGGGGGGGGGGGGCGTGTACAGTGTACAGGCCATTTATTTGTTCGCATTAATGCTGCGCTGACAGAAGCAACTACACAAATAAAACGCAAATTACACAATAAAACAAACTGCCCCTAGTCGCTTCACAGTGATCGTAAATGATTAAAAAAAGCAGGAACTGTGTAATTATTTAAGACAGGACGAAAATGTAACCTTGAAACACAGAAACAGGGAAGGATAAAAAACATATAGCTGTACACATACATACATGGGCATCAGACCAGCATAGAAGGCGTACTTGAAACACGGAAAGGAATATAAAAAACAAGCACCATAACTAAAACCCGCCATGGTTTTAGTTATGGTGCTTGACTGGTGACCCGAAGGTTGCGGGATCGAATCCCGGCCGAAGCGGCCCCATTTCGATGGAGGTGAAATGACAGGCCCGCGTACTTAGATTTAGGTGTACGTTAAAGAACAACAGATGGTCAAAATTTCGGGAGCCTTCCACCATATACGGTGCCTCTCATAATCATATCGGGTTTTTTGTGACGTTAGTTCTCAGAAATAAATAATATTAAGAAAAAAGAAGGATCCGATCTGTAGACAGACACGCATAATATATTCCATGATACATTTCAAATCACGAAAATAGCGAAAGCAAAAATCAAAGGCACATACATGACCAACCAAGTGCAGTAAAGAATGTTTGCGAAAGAAAAATGCAGGATTCATGCACACGTGAACCAAAGCATTTTAAGCATGTAGCTGATATCAGTGTGTCCATTTATTACGCAAGGTTAACAGCGGCAGAAGTTATCCTTGCATGTGCATTCGAAATACCGGTCGGAAACTTACGCTGCAAGTGCATAATGTGTTCTTCGGATGCCGCTTGTCACGTTTATTTTTACTGTCCAAAGAAACCTCGTATCTTCTAAAACGATACAGCTCCCAGCATTCCTAGAATGATTGGTCCACTGCGGCACGCAACACCCGGCCATGGTGACGGTAGCGAGCGCATAAAACTGGAGGGAAACGACCGCCGACCTAACAACAGCACACGCGCCACGCACAAGTAACCGGGCGGGGGGTTCAAAATGGCGGCCACGCTGCCGCGAAGGCCGAGGAGGCGGCACCTGCCCTTTCAAAAGCTGACACCACTCTAAGCGGGGGCGCGCGCATCGAGGCACTCTAGAGTCGCCTCTTTCCAAGATACGGCCACAAGTCAAGCCGAGACATGTCAAGATTCGTTTCCATTCATGTTTTTTAGCGGCAGTGCAAGAATTTGATGCGTGATGCGTGTGCGTTTCACTTCTGCAAACGCGACATGGAGGCGCAACAACGGGGACTTTGGATCAGCTCGACTTAGTGGAGCGTTTGGGGATTTTACAGTGCATTTAGTGTTTTTAAGGGCGAAGCTCCTTATAGCGGCACCCGGTCGTCCCGTCGTAGTGTGTAACCAGTCTTAACGCTAGTACCAGATCTTGACCTCCAAGGAGGTGCCGGTGGGAGATTTCTCCTGTGCGTTGTTGAACAATAAAAAATTCGCGGCGTGCACGTTAACTAAAAGCCGATTTCTGTCTCTCATTCCCCATTAGCAGCCATTGGCATGTTCCAGTAGGAAACGTTAGTAGAAGTAGAAGTGTAAGTGTTAGCTAAAAGCCGACTTCTTCTGTCTCTCATTCCCCATTAGCAGCCATTGTTTACCTCCAAGGTAGTGCCTGGTGAGATTTCTCCTGTGCGTGATTAAACAATAAAAATTCACAGCGTAATTACATGTAAAATTAAAGTGAGCTGCAAGTCGCCATGACTCTCATCGACCCTTTAGTATAAACCGGCCCGATCTCACGTCGTTGATGATGTACTGGGCGTGAAGCTGCGCGACGCCGCCGCCAAGATCCTGCCGTGCGAGAGCTTCGCCCCACTCATCATCATTCACCCCGTGGATATGCTGTGGAAATTTTATGTCTAGATGACGCCGTATGTGATTGCGTTAGCGTTAGCGGGAATGCCTTCCGCTGTACTAAATGATCACCAGTTGGCACGCAGCGCGTTCCGTTTTAGCGTTTGCGTTGAGACGCACGCTAACGCTAACGTAAGCTTTGCCCGCTATACTAAAACTCGCTATTATTCTTCATTCTGCGGAGAAGCGTGTGTACCCGCTACTCGTATTTAAGGCATTATGTGCACTTTGGGCTGTGGTTGATGACGATGAAGAATTATGGCTGATCTCTTTGTAATGGGTTGGAAGCATTCAACGACCCACTCGTTGCGCAATTCGCGTTGTGTGACGACTGGTTGTTATTTTACTCTTCTACCACGCTATATTACATATGTTAGCGCGATTCCTCGCCCGACATGACGACTATATAGGGTCTTCTTGCGAAGGAGTTTCAAGCACCGGCGTGGCTTTGTGGTACTCGAGAGGGAGAGAGTACTCGAGAGAGAGAGAGAGAAGGAACTTTATTGAGGTCCTGAGGAATCGGATCATGGGGGCCTTATGGGCCCCCTAAAGTCATTTCGGTGGCCCCGCCCAAGCGGGAACCACGAGACTCGACTGCCACGCAGAGGGCTCGGGTTCAAATCCCATCCGATCCTGGATATTTTCTTCTCATTTCTATTTTTATTATTTCGTGAGATAGCGGTTACGGACGCCGGCGGCAGACAACTACGGCACCAAAATCGGCTGTTGTAGTCACCTCATACAGAGAGAGAAAGGCTTACTTGTAGAATCCGGCCAGAGAGTTCGGCCTGAGCTGTATGTTTCCCTGGCTTGCTACTTACTCTACGCGGAAAGCAGTGGGACGAAAGACAAAAAGTAGCGATGAATGTAAATGATAATATAGATGGAAGTCCATCACGTTGGGGGTGACTGAGCCATTGAATAGATAACCTTACTGCGCCGTGACCAAACGTACCTTATTTAAGAGTTTGTCGTGAAATGTGAAGATATTAAGTATAGCTGCAGCAGCACAATCGTTTTACAGAACATATTTATTTTTTATTTATGTGACGTAGTGCGAATTACACTGGTTGGATGGTTGGTTCCTTACAGGTGTGCATCGAACAGGTGTCTGCTTACAGCTGAGCCAATTGGTGCGCCGGTATAGCCCCTTGATTGCTGGTAGCGTAGAGTGTGTTACTGCAGTCGGCGTGAGATTGAGTCTGGCGTTTGTGTAAGTTACACTGACGCAATTTATAAGTATTTAGTTTATAAGCGCCTCTAGCGCTAGCGTGTACCGGTCCAGAGCGTGCAGCGTTCCCGGCTTTAGATCGAATTTATCAAATGGTTTTCGGATACCTAGTTGACGAGCTGCAAGTGAGTGGTGTTGATGCCTTTTTAAGGCGCTGGCACACTCGGTTTTTCACATTACGTGGGGAAACACGGGAATTTCCAGCAGCGCCATACTGAGTTAAGAAAAAGAAACAGTCATCCGACTCCCCAGTGCTACTCGTACCCCCTCCCTCCTTTCTTTTTATTCCTACACTTCCTTGAGAGGTATGTTGCGTTTGGTAACATGTTTCTTTTCTATAGTTTCTTAGTTGCGCACAGTGTATCATTGCTGTCTCCGTAAAATTGTGTCTAGCGTTTGTATAAGTTATACTGACGCACTTTATAAGTATTTAGTGTATAAGTGCTTCTAGCGCTTGCGTATATTGGTTCAATAAACTTTCCTTTGTGCCTATTGCATTTCCATAGCAGAGTTCGTGTAGTACTCTATAGCGTTCACAGTTTGTTCTAAACATTTTCTACAATGTTACCTCACACGGTTACGGTCATGTGAACCGTTGTTATCAGTGCCCAAAAGTGACACGCTCCTTTATGCATTTCCCTAAGACGACTCGAACGCGAAAGTACTGATTCCCCCCCCCCCCCCCCTCCCAGACACACACCCCACCCCTCTGAAAGCTTTTTGTACACAACGTAGTTTTGCACGGCCTCCGGGATCAGAGGCATTGGAAGCTTTCTTCCCCTCACGTGGTTTCGCAGTGCCTCCGGGATGTGCCCATTTTTCCCCAAGCAACGATGTTATGTGATGACGTGATCGCGTTACGCCACGTTATGTGACATAATGATGACGTCACGTCTTGGCGACCTGTGACGTCATGATGACGTCTTAGGGTGACCTCATCGCGTGATGATGATTTTTTACATCACTCGTGTTGACGCCGATGTCGCCGACGCCGGTGGTCACTTATTGGGTTTGATAAGGCATGCGAAGCTTTCGCCTCAGCAAAAGAGCCCGTGTTCGTTTGAAAGAGCCCGTGTTCGTTTGCCTATACTGGTCTGACTAGACGTATACCTCACGTTACGATCCGCGATGGCTTACAGCTCGCCCAGGGGCGTAGCCAAGGGGGGGGTTCAACCCACCCCCCCCCCGAAATTTTTCAATTTTGCTTGCGTATATATACACGCACACATACAAACGCACGCGCGAACACACATAAAGTATGGTTGAACCCCCCCCCCCACCCCCCGAAAAAAATTTCTGGCTACGCCCCTGAGCTCGCCCATACTACAGCACATAGCGTTATAAATCGTCTCCGCTTTATAAACACGCTTTTTCACAAATGCTTGTGTTGTAGTGCTTGTCTAATTATCAAGGTCAACTTACTACTTTCCCATAGTAGAGTACAGAGTGTTGTAAAAGGTCAAACGCTTTTCTAAACACACAAATACGCAGCTCTTTGAAACGAGCACTTGCACTGTCATAAAAGAGGGTATATGACACACAGATACAAGTCATCTTTGAAACGACGAGAACGTAATAAAAAAGGGTTTTTGGAATACAACGTGCCACACACATACACAACAAAGGGCAAGTTGTGGCAAGCAATCATTTATACGTCAAAACTCTATTAGATAATATGGCGCGCAGATGTTCAAGCTAATTTTGCTCTTGCTGTATTGAAGAGACGAATAGAAAGAAACTAATAAATCTCTTGTACAAGTTATTTCAGACGCGAAGTTGTTTTCATGACATTTCGAATGTGGTGATGGTGGTTCCCTTAATGCGTTCGAGTTCCTTGTGATATGAGGGCTTATCCTTTTTTTTTTAATTTAGAAAGTTTGCCCAATGGCATACAGAATTAAATATATACATGGAGGCCGGTTTCCGCTTTATACATCAACACGGCTCTAGGTGGGGCCCATACAGCCACAAATCTTAGACTGGTGGTCTCGTCGGATGAAGGCCCACTGTTCTCAGGTAGCGCCGTCGAGTCTGGTTCAGGCCAGGGCATGTCCACAAGCGCTTGATGGTAGCCGCAGGCGCTTCAGTTGTACAGTATGGGCAGATATCCGGAAATGGCCCATGGAGATATTGTGGCCAGGCATGTGTGACCGGCGGAGTAAGTGCCGACCCCACACGAAGTCTCCGCAACACTATTGGAAAATGTGGTTGGTCAGTCGCTGCTGGCGTGCGAGATTCGTTCACTTACTTGGATGATGCGAGCACCATCTTGAACGCATCTCAATAGCATCTTTACCTCGCCCTTCCTCTTCGATTTTTCAAAATGAACTCTGTGAATCAGATATTGTTTATTTGGTTCCGAACAGTAAGGTTGATTAAGGGGTGCCATAAAGAGCCGTGGGTGGTATTAGGGATGTGTTCTTAATGTTCCTACCTGCTTTGACATTTTCGAAAAAAAAAAACATAAGTTGAAATGCAACGCTTATCTATCTATCTATCTATCTATCTATCTATCTATCTATCTATCTATCTATCTATCTATCTATCTATCTATCTATCTATCTATCTATCTATCTATCTATCTATCTATCTATCTATCTATCTATCTATCTATCTATCTATCTGTCTGTCTGTCTGTCTGTCTGTCTGTCTGTCTGTCTGTCTGTCTGTCTGTCTGTCTGTCTGTCTGTCTGTCCGTCCGTCCGTCCGTCCGTCCGTCCGTCCCCGTCCGTCCGTCTATCTATCTATCTATCTATCTATCTATCTATCTATCTATCTATCTATCTATCTATCTATCTATCTATCTATCTATCTATCTATCTATCTATCTATCTATCTATCTATCTATCTATCTATCTATCTATCTATCTATCTATCTATCTATCTATCTATCTATCTATCTAAACTCGAGAAAGAGAAAGAATTAAAAGAGTTTATAAAGACTTTGTGAAATAAAGGTAATAACAGATAGGACAGAGTAAATAAGTACAACATTGAGACACAAGACCGTGGTCGCACTCTTGCGCAGTCAAATGCATAGGCATCACTTACGCTATTTTACTCCTTTAAAAAATTATAAAGATGCGAGAAATGCGACAATAAGAAGCACACTTCCTGCAGACGACCGACGACTTCGATTTAGCGAGCACGACAGTGAAGGTAAACAAAAGAAGGTCGCAAATTCACAAGTTAACACGGAAAGCAGCTTCGCGTCGCAGTGTGCATATATGTACATATAGCCGCGCAAAGTGTCCTGGCGCCGACAGGTCTAAGTAATCCTCTCTTGAATATTAATTAGCCGGACGTCGATGCGTTCCGTCGCTTCAGCGACGCGGCTATGTTTGCTTTCATTATAGTACGCGCGTTAATTTAAAAACAAGGTCAAAGCATATGGATCGTTATATATGCGAGATAAGGAGTATCCTCAATTAAAAAAGATACATTAATCGATATCACTAGCTGACTAGCTGGCTTTGCGATCAATACGTGCACTAGCCCGGTTATTCAAGACGAACGCTGCATGAAAAGTGTAGAAAAGACGAGCGCGGTGAGTTTTCTCGAGAGAGAAAGTGAACAGATAATGACTTCGTGATCGAAATTCAGAACGAAGATAGAGGGATTAGTAAATGAGCCATCGCTAAAGATAAATCCGTTGGCCCGCGTCTTTCCTCCGATAGCAAGTTCAACCGAACGAACGAGATTAGCGGATTTAATGGTGGCTACTCAATCTGGCAGCTACAGCGCCAACGGAAGAACGGAAAGGCTGCTATAACAAGCAGATATTAAAGTAGTTACAGAGCGGCGGCATGTTTTGCGCCAGCAAACGCACTTCTATTAAATTACCGAGCCACCCAGAGAGATAGAGCTAGAAAGATCAATTTTCACTGATAAGAGCGCTTTCGTAGTGCTATGGATGGGAGATCAGGGAAAGAAATGAAGGAGAGGGGAAAGCGAGAGAATTTAACTTGTAGGGAAAATCTGGTATGTTACCCTATGTACTGGATAAACGATAATGGGAGAGGTTTCTTGAGAAGCGATAAAAGGGTAGCGAGATAGATAGATAGATAGATAGATAGATAGATAGATAGATAGATAGATAGATAGATAGATAGATAGATAGATAGATAGATAGATAGATAGATAGATAGATAGATAGATAGATAGATAGATAGATAGATAGATAGATAGATAGATAGATAGATAGATCAGAGGCACAAAGAGGATTGTAGACATCAAGGTCCCAGAAGCAGGAAGCGCACTTGAGCTCCGTCGTAGAATGCTGAATTAAAAAAAAAAAAAACAAGGATAATTATAACGCAGAGCGCGCAACGAACGTTCTTCTTGCTTTTCTTTTTATGTGCGAACGCGGAGCACCGTCTTTATCGAAACATCCTGGCAGTGACGAAACTGTGAGCGCGCTGCAAAACGACAGGGCGGTTACGTGCGCACGCACGTGGCGGCTGAGCTGACGAGAGGAGACGCGGCGCCATATACGATCTGACGCAACGCGGCAACGCTAAAACGTTCATGCCGCGCGCCGGCCGCCGCGGCACGTGGCGAAACGCCGAACAGTGATGGCACATTGCCTTGAATATAGTGATGGGGGACGGAATTGCGCCTAGGGCCGTTCGTATGTGCCTCTTCCCGATTCTGTCATGAACGACGTCCCCGGAAAACCTACGTGCGGTACGCCTAGTGCCATGGACGCTACGGTTCGTGGTGGTACGGTGCAATCAAATCGTCATGAACGCCGCCGCTTTGCTTTCTTCTTCTCGCGTATGCCTCGCGCCAGCGTTCAGCGACGCCCCTAGTATATGCCATCCTTAATTCATAGCCGTCGCGCGCACATTGTGCCCCTGCAACGTCTGCTGGCACTCTCCCACGCTACTTTCTGCGCTTGCACTGTCTCTCGGCGCCCATACGGTCTGCTGAGTCGTCATTTCCAGCAACTAGCCTCGCAGATTCGACAGCTGGAAACCCAGCTGTCGTATGTATGTATGTATGTATGTATGTATGTATGTATGTATGTATGTATGTATGTATGTATGTATGTATGTATGTATGTATGTATGTATGTATGTATGTATGTATGTATGTATGTATGTATGTATGTATGTATGTATGTATGTATGTATGTATGTATGTATGTACGACAGGCGTTCGTATGTCGCATGTCTTCTGGAGGGGGAGGACAAAGCTTTTGTTTAAACCAATGGCTAGTAGCTTCTTCAATGTATGTATCTCGGTGACGGGCGTAACCAGAATATTTTTTTTCGGGGGGTGGGGGGGGGTGTTCAACCATTCTTGAGCTATGGTCGGGCGTGTGAATGCATGTGTGCGTCTATATATACACGTGCCCGATTGAAGAATATCGGGAGGGGGGTGAACACTCCACCCCTCTTCCCTGGCTACGCAGATGATCTCAGTATATCATTATACGTATTATTACGCTCCCAAACTCCCATTTCTCGTCGTTTGCGATTAATTCGGATGTTTTGCGTATAGTAGCCATCCCCAACGGTTTCACAACGCCCCACAGATGTTCACCGACGCAGGTCACCGTAACGGTTCTGAATGCTTCCCCGCGTTGGCCTTCTTCCGGGTTTCGCGTGCGTTCGTGATAAAACGGTTCTGACGCTACAGTATATAGGGAGCTGGGAAAGTAACACGTGTTGCGCGTGTTCGGAGAGCCATGGAGCTCCTCCGAGTATGAATCACCGCTGCCGAAAGGGGACCAGAAAGAACAAAGCTACGGATGAGTGCGCTTTGTCAGTCGGTCCGAAGATGATGAGCGCATTCAGCAGATGGGCGTTCTCTGTGCACAATCGCTGTGTAGGTTGGTGGGAAACTCCAGTGATGCGCCAGTATCGGTCACAGCCCGTGCATTAAGAGAAGGAAAACGGTGGGATGAATATGGGGCGGTTTGCCAGGCGGTAATATTCGGTTTGTTGCCCTCCACTGCAGAAATAAGAAGAAAAGGTAGGATAACAAAAAGAATGAAAGTGAAAATGTACCCATTATGGGAAGATGGAAGCATCTTAGGGAACAAGAAAAAAAAAAAGAAAGCACTGTAGTGCTTTGTACTGATAAGCGTAGCTTTCTAGTTTTATAAGTGTGACGCGTAAGTACACACGTCACCGTTCATTCATCATTCATGTTGACTCATAAGAGGTCCCTCTATCTCCTGCGGGGAAACGTGAAATTTCACTTTGTGTGGTTTGTCATTGGGAAAATGCGGATGGGCTTCAAGACGGAATAACGGACGGCCCGAGTTGGTGTGTCAGCAGTGGCAGCTGCGTGTTTTGTGTGAAACCAAGAAAAATTATTATTCGTTCGTGTACAGGACGTTTCGTTGAGAAGGAAGTGTGTATAATGCAACTCATGGCAGGCTACGCATTCTCATGCCAGCGGTCACCTCGAACACAACGCGACGCAAAAACATTTTTGCGAATGTGCATTGCTGAAAGCGTGCTGTACGAGATGTGTCAGTGAATCAATGGGCATTAAAGCCGTCGAGTATACCTTTCCTGTTCGAGACGTTTGAACCTGCCAATGGCGAAGTTAGCCGCAAGCGATTTTCAAAAAGAAAAGAAAACAGAAGAGAGAAGAAAGGCAGGGATGTTAACTGGTTTAGAATAACCGGTATGTTACCCTACACAGGTGAAAGTGACAAGGGAGACTGAAAGTTAGAAGAGTAAAGAAAGAGAGGGAGAGAAAGAGCAGAGAAGGGGAACACACACACAGTGTCACAGTCCGGCCGTCTAGGGTGGTGTACGGCATCAAAGACATTTAACTATACATAGCCCTCTACTATACTAGAAACGCAGAACATATTACCAAATCATTGAACTGCGCAAACACCTGTAGACGTGCATGTATGTTCTGATGCATCGCTACGCTGAAGTAGTAAGATAAATGGCTTGGAGGAAGAACGATTCGGAGTTTTCCACAAGAAAGGAGTGTCTTTGTGCAGCCTGATAAACAGAGAACGCCAATAAATACATAAACGTTTCATTGATATATACGAAGCGTGTCATCGGTGACTGGTTGTGCAAGTGCGGATGCTACGCCGTCATTACCCACAAATGGCAACTTAAAACGCTTAATTTCTACATACGTCCTCGATGTTTGGTCACGCCCGAGTACTGCGCTGCAGACCACAGAAAGAGTAATAAAAGCAGCTGCTGCAACGTTAATGGTACCGGGTTAAATGCTGTGCGTATCCTGCGTTCTTCCGGCTTCCGGTGCACTACAAAAAAAAAAAAAAAAAAAGCCGTCAATGCACGTATACGTAAGTTTCTTCGCACTCTTGTAAACCGATTCCGCGTTCTGGACAAAAGTGTGGAAGACTATGTAATAGCGCTTGAATAAAAATTTCCCGTGACTCCATGGTTGCGCCAGTGACCGCCAGGCTGGGAACGCCGCCCACTTAGTGCGAAATACGTACACACGCTGGTCAACTCCACGATTCGCGGCCCCACTTTCGTTCAATTACGGGGCCACACCTTGCTCGGCCCTGTGCTGTTTCGTTCTCTGGAGTATTGGACATAACCTACAAATGAAGCTGCCTGTACCCCGAATTAAGAACCTCTTTATAGGTTATAAGAGTCGTTATTGCTGCACTGAAGATGGTCGAGACTGACAACTTGCGCTTCGCTCCGAATGTGCACGATGTGCGGGTTGCCTGTGTGTCTCTTAACCTGTTAACAGGCATGAAATCTGAAATATTACGTGGCGAGCCTACAATGCTAGTGCCTATACTGGCGGCTCGGAGGGGCAAGCTACAAATGCCACTTAAAGCAACAAGCAGTGATATTAGTGCCGATGCATTGGTCTTTCTCAATATACGCAGGCAACTGTCCCGCAGCGTCCGCCATTTTTCCCTCCTCGTTCCTTTCTCTTCCTCCTTAATTTTCTTGCTTCTTGTTGGCCTATTGGCTTCGTCAAACTGAAATGGCTACTTCCACCTGACCAAGGAAAGAAGGAACACGGAAGAGAGTGGGAAGGCTTTGCAAATTGGAAGGAATTTCGATGGGAATTCTTAACACACACACAAACACACACACACACACACACACACACACACACACACACACACACACACACACACACACACACACACACACACACACACACACACACACACACACACACACACACACACACACACACACACACACACACACACACACACACACACACACACACACACACACACACACACACACCTAACGCGAATACTGTTTGTAAGAGCATCCGCCAGCTGGCCAATCGAGATGTCGGACATATCATCAGCGAAGACTACCGGCCAATGACAAGCTGAAATTACGAACGAAAAAGCCTCGTGAATTCGTCCCGTGTATTACTGCCGGACATGTTTTCGCAGTGCACGGCCTCCCTAATCTTCTGGACATCTAGTCGTTCGATGACTAATGAGGGCTTGTGTCCAATATTTGCGAGCTCTGTAGTTTTTCAGCTTTCGGAACTCGATACCGATGACTAGCTGGTGTTCTTTTTTTTTCTCGTCTCCATTGAATATTCGCTCGTGGTTGTCCCTCTTGGAAAGATAATTAAACATCGGCTTGTGCGTTCAAAAGAGAGTGAAATATACAATTAAAAAATAAACAAACAGACAATTACGTATGACACATTTACTTATTGCGTGTTATAGCAGCGCTGAGGATTATTTGGTGCTCCGACCACACTAATCACGGTCTTTCTGCCCTCCGCCCAAAAAGAAAAAGAATATTACAACGCAGGAAACTTACCGCAGGGCGTTGCAAAGAGTTGCAATGTATTGAGCTATAACATCGCACCGATTATAATGAAGTATAGCTGCCGTATACCCACTCCATATTGTGTCCAGCATCGAGCTCTGACCGCACGAAGGCCGACGTAGCGTTCAGCCTTGCTTCGAGGCGGGTATAGCCTTGCGAAACAATTAATGCACTGCGGATAAGCTCAATTCGTCGGTGGATGAAAAGAAACACAGCGAACAAATGTTCTTTTTAGTGTTGTTTTTTACATTGCAACTCTACAAGTCTGCGCGTGGACGCCTCGTCTGCATGTGTACGTGTATTTGTGTGTATGCATGCGTGCGTGTGTGCGTGTGTCTGTGTGTGTGTTGGCGCATGCGTGAATGTACGCCCGCGTGCGTACATGCGCGTGCGCGCATGTGTGTTCGTTTGTGCATGAGCGCGCAAGGGTGCTCACGCCCTCAGTCCACGCCGCAAGGGAAACACTCTCTGCTCTCTCGGCTGGTGTCGGCGGCCTGCTGCCATCCATCATGGCTTGACGTAAACCATTACACAAGGCGCCTTCATGAAGACCGAGTAAGGGTAAAGGCGGCGGCGGTGAAGGGAGAGGGTGTCTCCAATCACACTGCGCGCGTGCCAAAAGTCTGCGCGTTGGCAGAGATGGACGCGTTACGTGAAGGCATCGCCCTTGAGCAGCTTATGCAGGCTGCGCCCCTTCCGACTCGTTTACTATACGTATAACATAAATGTGCACGCTTCGCGCCTGCACCCAACCCAGCATCCCGTTTCGGAGTTATACTTCTCCGAGTGTCCAGAATAAACGGCACGGGGTGTTTGCGCTTCGGCCCACCAAGGATGAGGCGGCCTTCGCGCGCAACTCTCTATCTCGGCACTGCCCGTTTCTTTCATTTGCAGTCTACTCTCAGTTAGCGTGGTTCCTATATTTCCCGCTGCACCGCTCGCGTCTGTTTCGCGCAGTGCGAGGTCGGTGCGAATGCGTGGGTGCCTAAAACACTTGCAGTACTGGTCTTCCCGGCGTCCTGCTCAGCGTCGAACGATTCGCGCGTGAGCGAGCGCCATAGCAACGTGTGTGCGGTCTTCACGGTTAAAACTAACAGCGCGGCAAAGACGAAGGATGACATGACACAAGCGCTGTCGTGTCGGAACGCGGGAAATGAATTCATGGAAAGCGCTCCAGGATGTAATTCACGTATTTAGGACAAGGTATTACGCATACAGCGGACGCATGCGATGAGCTAAGACTTATACACGCGAGGAGAATGAACGAAAGGGAATTGATCCACGACGGGTCAGTTTTTTTAGACACACAGCCCTATCGTCAACCGATAATGAAGCAATGGAAAGCATAGTGAGCGTTATTTGAAATTTGTAATTTAAATGAATAATTATGAGAAAAATGGTAATGAAAGTGGAGAAAAGAAACAATATGTTGCCGGTGGCATACGAACCGACAACCTCGGCATTACGCGGAGATATGAGTCACGTGGCATGAGGTGACTGAAGTGTGGATCAAGTGACCTCTATCGGCACCTAATTGGATTGAACTTCGGCTAAAAGACATAAGGATTTTAGCGAGCTGGGAGGCGTAAGCGCCGATGATGATGGTTGTTAAACGTGTCACGAATCCGGCATGGCGTATTGTCCATAATAATAATTGTTGGTGTTTAACATCCCAAAACCACGATATGATTATCAGAGACGCCGTAGTGGAGGGCTCCGGAAATTTCGACCACCTGGGGTTCTTTAACGTGTGCCTAAATCTAAGTACACGGGCCTCAAGCATTTTCGCCTCCATCGAAAATGCGGCCGCCGTGGAAGAGATTCGATCCCTCGACCTGCGGGTCAGCAGTCGGGCACCTTAACCACTAGACCACCGTGGCGGGTGGTGTATTGTCCAATAATCAGGTAGTTGTAGAAAAAGCGTATGTAAAATTTACGCGAAAGATGCGGTGTGCTAAAAAAATCACAGCATATCCACGGAGTGAATGATGATGAGTGGGCGAAGCTGCGGAGGTTCATCGGTAAACCGTGAATCTTCCGCGAATTCTGCCCAGCACATCATCACCGACGTGAGATCGGGCGCGTTTATACTAAAGGTTGGATGAGTTATGACGACTTGCAGCTCACTTTAATTTTACATGTACGCTGTGAATTTTCATTGTTTAGAAAACCATTGCTTTAGAAAACATCTGGCGTCTTTCGTTAAGCAGCTGGCGTCTTTTCGTTTTGCTTTAGAAACATCTGGCGTTCTTCCGTTTTGCTTTTACAAAACATCTGGCGTCTTCCGTTGGTTTATTTCATCAATCAACGGCGTTTTGAACAAAATTTTTATTGTTTAATCACTCACAGGAGAAATCTCACCAGGCACTACCTTGGAGGTAAAGAATGGCTGCTAATGGGAATGAGAGACAGAAGAAGTCGGCTTTTAGCTACCGCTGCGAATTTTTTATTGTTCAACAACGCACAGGAAAAATCTCCCACCGGCACCACCTTGGAGGTCAAAGCGTAAGACTGGTTACGCACTACGACTACGACTACGAGGGACGAACGGGTGCCGCCTTAAGGAGCTTCGCCCCTAAAAAAACGTAAAATTGTGAACGGTGTATCGGACAGCAACAACAAAGATTACCTCTCAGTTTTAGTGCACGTGCGAGCATGGCTGGAAATACAAAACACCAGCCAGAGAACTCTTAAAAAAAAAAAAGCCCCCAGTCATATTATTTACATGAACAGCATGAATGCACTGATTAAAAGACGCCACCAACACATCTGCTACGAATTTAACTTCACCAGATCGATAGCTTTGATCAAGCTACATCTATTCGGTGCGATATTGTCTCTTTATCAAGAGTTATCTTCCGATACGCAAAGCAAGGAACGCTGAAAACGATAGCCTTCGACCTGCACCCTGCCCCTGTCAGCAAGACCCTCAACCTCCAATTGCCTTTACTTTTCTTCTCTCCTTTCCGCCCCATTATCGCGCAAGAGCGCCTGCAAACATCGCAACTCGGCTCTATTTATAGGCAGTGAGTCCTCTGGACAATTGGACGCGTCCGACGACACGTCCCCTGAAACTGTGCTGCCGGACCTGCAGGCTGACGTCCAATTCAGCGCGGAGGCGGCTCCCACCGCAGGCGTCTCGTTGACGTGACAGGAGGCGAGGACACCATAGAAAGAAGAGGAGGAGACCGTGCCTTGAAAACAGCGCACGAAACCAACACACCCAGGAATGGAGAGATGGAGAGAGAGATGAATGACTGCTGGACATCGTGATGCGAATATTAACGAAACAATGCAAGAGAAGGTGTGGCATTCCGGTGTTTGCATGTGCGTACAAGTTTGTTTGTTTGTTTGTTTGTTTGTATACGAGCGCTGTTGGGACGCGCGTGTGTTTTGATGATGCATGTGCTCTCTCTCTTTCTCTATCGCTGTCTCTCTGCGTTTGCGACAATGTGTGACGCTACAGCGTAGGTGCGTATGTGTTAGTCTGCGCATGCGTGTGCGCTCGTGTTTGTGTTTGCGTGTGTGTTTGCTTGCGTGTCAGAGACGGTGTGCTGATGCTGCGGGTGACACGAAACGGCCCACACCGGAGCTTGCATGCGAGCGCGCGACCTATTCAACACCGCCATCACCGCCAAACTATACGGTGTGCTGCCGTGGCATCGCATCACTGCGTCTTTCTTTTGTGTCCGCGCACGACGACACACGAAAAGGAACGTGTACAACGAATACGCTCTGATTGGAAGCTGCTGCTCTTCATTCCCTCTGCGCCGAGGCACCACCCTGTACATACGTACGCAGCGCATCGTACACAGATGTGGTATGCGTGCGTACTAGCGATGAGCGGAGGAAGCGACCCCGATGGCAAGCGACGCGATGGGTTCCGAGTCCTTTCGCTTCCTGGATACACCGAGCTCGTTCTTATATACTATGCATACGTCGTATTTGCGGAAGCCAGCCTCTTACGTTTATATGTTTCACTCTTTTTACGTCCTCGCACGTCGTCTTCCGCAATGCCTCCACGCTCGCCGGTATACAAACCGCGAGCATGCATGTTTGTGGAAATGTCCGCAAACTCGGTCTCTCAGCCGAAAGCAGTGTCCCTGTTTTGTTTTCCTAGCTGTAAGACCCACCCATCTCGTCTCGGTTCATCTTTTTTCTAATTTCTTCGCTCGTTTTTTTTTTTGTCCGTTTCGCTCAACGCGCAGATTAGCCTTCCGTCCCCTCCCTCCCACCATCAACATTATTCTCTCGTTTTTGTTTCGTCTCACCGCTTCGTCGGAATCTTCCCCGTTTCTGATGGCGTGTGCCCCGCGTGTTCGCGCCTGTTTGTTCGTTCGTGACTGCTTGTGCTTGTTTACCTCGATTCGGGTCTCAATCGCTGAACCGTGAGCGTTCCTCTACCTCCCAACCCCCTTCTCCTCCCATCATCGTGCATTTACCGAGAGCGCGCTCCGTCCCGCGTATGAAATAAAAAAAAAATAAACGCGGGAAGCGAGTACTGCGTGCGGTGTACTGTTGGTTGAGCTGCGTTGTCGTATCACGCCCGCTGTGAAATAAAAAAAAACAGAAAAAAAACGGTCTTTTGTATGCGCTGCCTGCGAGTTTATCTTTATGTATGCGTGCTCGTGCCCGCGTCTGCATTTGTATGTTCTCTTGATTTCCTTTCTGGACACGGTGGAGCGCTGCACTTTGCCTATCTCGTTTTGTTACGCCCCGAAGAAACTGCTTCACGGTCAGATAATCACTGGCATTCGCAAACCCTCACCCTTATTTGCGTGGTTTAACCATTATTTCGTGGCAGTTATACGGCGCTCGGAGACCGACCCCGACGCTCAGAAATTATAAATGATGGGTACTGTACACAGTTTACGTTAGGTTTTGTTCCGCTTCTAACAAAGACCGTCTCAGAAACACAAAAACAACATTGTCGCTTTTGTTGCTATTTCATCGTGGACGATATTATCTGAATGAGGTTTTGGAGCTGTTTTCTTTTCTTACTTTGCGTTAAGAAAAATGTTCCCCGGTCAACCACTGTTCCACGATGAGAATGGTAAGAGGACCACCGTTTGGCATTTTTTGAACTCGGACACTGAGATAGGTCGGTGAGATGACACCTATACGCTTCGCGATTATTTCTTGCTGGCTCTATTGCATTTATACTTCACCATCACTTAGAGGAAGTGCATGCAAGTGTGGTGCCAAGAACAACAGAAAGCTGAGCAAGTTGGTAATGATTCACCTTAAAGGAAGGTAACGTGTACTATAGCACTAGAAGAGATAACTGGGCTAGTTGGTGATAATTCATTATGCAAGAACAACAGCACTAAAAAAGACAAGGACTAGGAAAGGTGAGTCGCGTCTTCTTTAGCGCTGGTGTTCTTGCATAGTGTACTATGGCATATTTTTTACGGAGATGTCACAGTGCGGCGAAGTAACCTTTCAAGAGTTGTACTTCAGCAGTTTGGTATGAGCAAACTCACTGAGCAGTACTATGAAGAATCTCCGCTTCGCACTTCGTACTATAAGCGGAATACGGTGCTACATGGAATATACATTCCGAATATCTCAGTCCGGAGTTCGTCCAGTTGATCTGGGTGAAGAAGAAGAGGACTTCGAATAAGTGGTATAGCGAATAAGGCTATTCCGTTATAGCGAATCTTCACGTTCTTTCCTTCTCCCGCTAAGAATAAAGACCACCTAGCGTAAAGAACGCATCATTTCAGCTGTCCGCAATCTCCACAAGATATCGCTATCAGCGCTGCACCGTCTACGTTTCCGATGTCACGGCAGTACGCAAATCGTCGGGTCAAAATACAGACTCATACGCGCCATGAACGGCGACACCCGTGGCTATAGCCGCATTCATATCCGGGCGGGACGAGGCCGGGCCGATTTCAGCGCGGGAGGGCTTCGGTGTCTCCGTTACGCCACGAACGATCCATAGAGGCGGCCGGAAATCAGGCCCGGATGTACGGCCGGACGAGGAACTACTGCTTTTGTCGTAGCGGCAGCAGCAGCAACAGCAGCGTACATATCCACTATATGCGTGCGGCCGTTCCGGTCGTGCTTCAAGAGAGAGGAGTGATGGAGTTCAGTACACGACCCGCGGGCGATATATAGTGTGCATCGTATAACATCGTATGTCTGGGAGCCAATGGCCCCATAGCTGCGTCATAAGTAGGTCACCGCAGACAGATAGACGACGGACGGGTGGGCTACGGACATACGTCGTGGCCAGCGTATCCTTCCGTTTCTTTCTTCACCGATATATACCTGTAGAGAGGAACCTCGTACACAGCGCACGCCTGGCGCGGTGTGTGCTATAATCGATACGGCACGCTTCGATCATTGATTGCTCCTCGCACCCCCGAAGCGTCGATCCGATGATGGACGGGAGGAAAAAGTGATCGCGCGGTTAGTTTCTTGCCTGCTTGTGTTCGAAACTTTTCTTTCGTCACTTTTACTGACCCTGCCTTCAATCGTTCAACTTTTTTTTGTACCGGTCACGAGGTGGGTGTGCGGTTCAACGAAGCCTATCGCGTTTATAGAAGGCGTATTGCGGACAGCCTGTTGTGGGATCTGTGCAACGTACAGCATCCGATCTTCACCCTTCGAAGGTGATAGACCACATCGCTCGCACGCGCGTTTGAGTGAGTGACACGAATCGGCGACTCGATTACTTTACGAGGCTCTGCATTACTTTAATAATAATATCTGGGGTTTAACGTCCCAAAACCACGATATGATTGAGAGACGACATAGTGGAGGGTTCCGGAAATTTCGACCACCCGGGGTTCTTTAACGTGCACCTAAATCTAAGCACACGGGCCTCAAACATTTTCGCCTCCATCGAAAATGTAGCAACCGCGGTCGGGATTCGATCCCGCGACCTTCGGGTCAGCACTCGAGCGCCATAACCACTAGACCACCGTGGCGGGGCTCTGGATTAATTTGCTGATCCATTCGCTTACATGTATACATACCCTCCCTTTTCAGCCGATCGTTGAAGATTATCGCTGGGACGGCTGTAGAATGAAGGTTCGCGTTTATCAAACGGGACGCTTGAAGATTCATCATACCGGATACAAGAAAAAGCGCTATATGGCTCTCTGAACTGCGGTTGCGTGTGTTCTAGAGCATCCCTCATTCGTGGGACATGCTCTGCCGTAAAGAACACGGAAGCTGCATGCTCCCGGAAGTCATCCGTCAGTGTCCGTTTCCAGTGCTTGGACAACTACGAAAAGCTGACACGTGTTTGGATGGGGTGGTGGCCGACCGGCTAACGGAAATGCATGAGTCCGGCGTTATTTTTTATTTAAAAGAATTGTATGATATAAATTGTGTTCGCTCGTTTCCACTTTATAAATTAGCGAAAACAGACGACACGTAGGAGGACAATTAATTATAAAAGGCCGGAAAAATTGTTTCCACGACGTTCCAGACAGAAAAGGTACATTGCTGTGGCTGTTTCTTAAAGTCTCGGCTTGTATTCACAAAATTATTGGCACGCATGCAAAGGCATGCATATGAAGAAGCCAATTATGATGTTAAACAGAATGTTCTAACGCGTACATTACATTCGGATGGCATTGTTTTAAACACATTGTTTCTACAAGACGTCCGCTTCACTGTGTTTCGAAGCGGCAGCGTCATTCAGTATACACGTATATACAGTCAGAGTCACAAGTTAAAGCACCACGAGACGCAAGAAAAAGCTAAATATTCCATCTGCTTCGGTAGGTATAGCTTAAAATTACATTTCCGGCCTGCTCTTAAACGCGCTCACAACGTGTAATATGCAGTTTGACTGAATACAGCCCCAAATTGCTGAGAAAATCAGTATTTTTTGTAGACCTCACGTTCTCTGAACTTTGGACGCCGACTACACATGTGACAGCATCGGCAATACGTTCGCAGCTGTGGCTTTTAGAATCATCGCCCATTATATGGATTGCCGCGCCTCGTCCAGTATCATACGTACAACGGCGCCATTGCATGGATGAAAGAGAGAGAGAGAGAGAGAGAAATGATTCAATGAAAAGCTGGAGATGTTAGCCTGGCTATTCGCCTGACATGCTACTCCAGGAGCTGGGTGATGATTATGATTTATACACTGAAAACCACACACACATACATAGACTACACTGTTTGCAAGGTTGCATGGGTGACTATATCGCAGCAAGCCGCATATTGCAAACGTCCACTGGAGCTTTCGCAACGTGTTCGTAACGGCACGGAAGGGCTGTGGCTCAAAAAGTGATACGACTTTGGCCTCGCGAGTAAAAAAAAAAGAGAGACAGAGAACGAGGAATGGAACCTGGCGATAAGGTGGCGGCGCGCGTCAGTGTGTCAAAACGTCCGCCCATTTGCATAGCCTTTCAGCACGCACACAATGCGGTGTGAATCACGAATTGACGTCGGCACCACCGGCGGCGGCGGCGGCGCTGCCCGCCACGTACGAAGCGTTACGTTGAGGAAGCGCCAAATAACCGGCCTGTCACTCAGCGCCATATACTTGTTGCTTCGTATATATATATATATATATATATATATATAGAAACTGCAGCAGCGGCGTTGTATCAGCCGTGTTGGTTCGCGTCGCCTGGAGTTTTTTTTTTTCCCCGGTTGTTCTTCCAGGGTCGATTGTAATGTGGGCGGCATGTCGAGTGCCTCCAGATATCGCTTACACCTCCCCCCCCCCAACACACACACACACACACACACACACACACACACACACACACACACACACACACACACACACACACACACACACACACACACACACACGCGCGCGCGCGCACACACACGCACTCCTTGTCGAGCTTTAGGAACAAACAGCTCGCCTGTTTACGCTTTCATAGAAGCCTCGCGAGGCATTGCTCGGATTGCGTTGCCGCAACGCGGAAATCCTTTGAGCTCAGTCTTTGCTGGTACTTCCTTTTGGAGTGGAAACACGACATACTTCCTTTTGGAATGTGTTTCTGTGTGTCTGCGTGCCGCGCGCGCGCGCGCGCGCGCGCGCGCGCGTGTGTGTGTGTGTGTGTGTGTGTGTGTGTGTGTGTGTGTGTGTGTGTGTGTGTGTGTGTGTGTGTGTGTGTGTGTGTGTTTGTCTGTGTGCGCGCGCGTCTTGATTCGTTGTATATCTCGAACGGGTTATCTTGTTGGAAACATGAAGGTGTGTGACAAGTTGTGATCTTTTTGTTGTTGTTGTTTTGCATCGGGAAAACGAAACAACAAACAAAAAGAAAGAAATGACGCCAGGCCTGCGCGGAACGCGCAGCACAGTCACAGCGAAAGCTGGAGGAGTGGCTTTTCTATTCGCCGCAAGATCGACCTATAGGAGGTAGCACCGTCGCCGCGTTAGTGTGGAGAGACGGTCGGCGGCGCGTGTACAAATGCACGCAGCGGCGCTTCGTTGTGAGCTGTTTGAGCCGACTGTCGGCGAATAAAATGCGTTGATTGCAGCTTACTGGTAATATATACGCTCTTCATTGTTGAATCGATGCACGAAGATCATCCAACGTTACTATTACTAGTGAGAGAAGCGCAATCTGCCGATGAAAGGTATGCTCGCCCTGGGTGACAGTCTGCGCTTACGCACTGTACGACGTTTTTTTTTTTGTTGTTGTTTTCTCTGTAGGTGTTTACCTTGTGTTCTGTGTACTACGCACTGCTGTAGCACGCCTGAACTACTTAAGTGTTTACTTATTCTTCTTCATTTGTATACCAGCCCAGATTCCTGTGCAGTGAGTTCAATAGCACTGTTCGCACGAATACGCATACGCATGTAAGAGTGTTTAGCACAGAGTTTTCATCGATTGATTACGTGCACGACAGTGATGCAACAAAGGTCCAGTTATTTTATGGAATAAGGGTCTTTTTTTTTGTCGAACTAATCATGTCCGCTGCCTTCCATCAATTTATAACATCTCCACACAAACGCTCAAGGTAATGTAAAAAAAGAAGGATGTGGTTTTGCGTGATATTATACGACATAAATGTAAGGCACGCCGTCGGGATTAATTTTAAACAGCTGGGTTCTTCAAAGTGTACCTAAATCTAAGCACACGGGTGTTTCTGCATAAATTTCGCCCAACGCAAAAATTGCGCGCGGGAACTCCGTTTTATTACTGCCGTGTCATTCCATTGTCTTTTTTTTTAGGGGCCAGTTTGAGTACCGAAGTGTCAGACTTGATAGAAATACTTCGCTGTAGTGGGACCGCGACCGTACAATAAAAGGACATCTTAAAGGGACACTAAAGGCAAATAACAATTTATGTCAGAGTGAAAGCCCAATGTATGACAACTTCTAAAACGGCAATATTATCAACAGCAGTGCCCTACTTAGCGAGAAATTAAGCTAAATGTATCACATGATGAGCGCCACGAGTGGGACATTTTCGAAGTGATCCCGATGACGTAGGGAAGTCGGCCTACAATAAATCATTAGTAATCAAACTAGCAGCAGTAAAAAAAGAACATTCCGAGCATCAAAAGACGTAATAAAATGCTGTTCGTTTCCGCTTGATTCATGGAAAACAAAACCTCCGTGGCATTGCCATGGGGAACGGCGCGCGTGGTTCAAAGGTTCCGTTTTCGCCGAACTGTGCCTCGCCCGTCTCAGTGGTAGTTTCGGGATCGCGTACTGCCGTGCGTGTTTTGCGCGCTCGTGAAAGTCGCTCTGACAGAAAGTTCGACAAAATGCCGCATGCGTGTGATATTGCCGGATGCCCGAATGGTGCACAACGCCAGTGCTGCAGCAAGGAAACCGGTGTGTCTTTTCACTGGGTGCCGCGGAATGAACCCTTACGCTCGAAGTGGCTTAGTGTCATGCCATTGCGCCAGTGTGCTAAACAGTCTGCGTGTGTGCTCGCTGCACTTTCGTACTGAGGATTACGAGACCAACCGCAATTTGGTGACGGCTTTCAATGTGCCCATCCGAGCAAGTCTTTGCCGCAGCGCCGTTGTTGCTACTGTGGGTCCCGCTACTTCCGCTCGGCTGCTACTAGTGTCGGCGGCCGCGCAGTAAAAGCGGGCAACGTTGGGCACGGCAGCAGTGACGTATGAGAGTCGTATTTTCAGGCGGGAGATTTAAAGCGCGCTAACGCGATGCGGACCACTAAAAACGTGATTTTATTTCAAAATAAGCACTTCCTTGGCACAAAAGCAGCGCTACGAGGTTTCTGGACCGCTATTTCAGCAATCAACGTCGACTTAATATTTGCCTTTAGTGTCCCTTTAAGCACAACTAAAGCTCATCATGAACTACAGTGCCGCAGTTATACACCTAACAACAACGCGAAAGTGCATGAGCCTCGCTTTTGTTTACCACCGAGTCGCTAAAACGCGGCATTCACACACTATTTAATACTCCTTATGTTTGGGACTACGCCAAGCGCACTTTACGACGTGCTTGAACCAGAAAGCGGCACCAACACTGAAATGATTCTGGCGAACGAAGGGTACGACATCAATACACAGCCCTCTCGAAAGTCGCACTCACTGATCTTATTACAATGCGCATGCGCCGAGCAAGCCCATTTGCTTCTGCAAACAATGTTACGTATACGTACGAGCAGTTAAACTCGCGCTAACATAACAGAACAAACCGCCCTTTGAGAACGTGCAGGACGTACGCGCACATGCAAACACGACGTGGCTAGCAGACGACGCAGGGAGCAATCCACACTAGGCGCGCTTCAGCCAGTAACCGCCAGGCGGCGACTCTGCTCGATCTCGCGGCCAATAGAGCCCATTGTAAGCTCTCTCGGGGCGGCCACTACAAGCACACTTGCAAGGTACCCTCTACGCCATTATTCGTCACTCTGCGGAGAAGCATCACTCTGCGGTAAGGCCAGTGGTGTACCAACTCGTTCGCGAGTGGGGGGGCTGGCGTCACTCACTCTGTTCGCCGTATATATATATATATATATATATATATATATATATATATATATATATATATATATATATATATATATATACATATATATATATATATATATATATATATATATATATATATATATATATATATATATATATATATGCACTCGATAAAATGGTATTTCAGGCAAACTAATGAAGTGATGTAACTGTAAAAATAATGACTTAGTTATGTATATCGATTCTTCCAGAGCTTTTAGCACGAGCAAAATTTAATAAAGTCGCAAAGTTTCATATTTTTTTTCCGGGAACAAGGCAAACTCAAAAGGTAGAAATGAATTATATACTGGCGGGCTGTTCGACATACTACAAAAGAAAAATAATTTAGTCGCTGAAGGTGTAGCAGATCGCCTGAAAAAAAATTGCGAATATCACTTTTTTTGAGAAAAGCTCTGTATTCAGCGTCAAAAAACTTGCCTTGGTGGTGAGACTAAAAATATGCACGATACTTCATTTGAAAGCTCTGTGTATTAGCTGAACATAGGGAAAGTTACAAAAGGGTGTTCTTTTTTTAACTTGAGAAATATTTTTTTGAAATTTTGTATCTCCACCAGCTTTTCGCCGACGTAACTCAAGCGGCATGAAGCATTCGCAACGGCAATCTTCAGCCCATGCCCACTGACCTGGGATGCAGACGTCAAACATGGTGCAGTCTATAAAGCAACCCCATCTTCTTTTGCATTGCGTCGGCAGGAAGGCAGGCCCTCCTGCCGAAACGTTAGTAAAGCTTGTTTCGCGCGTTTTGTCTTGCGTTCTCAACTGCATTTCCCACCGGATCCATTGAACTTCATCCTCGCATATATATATATATATATATATATATATATATATATATATATATATATATATATATATATATATATATATATATATATATACATATATATATATATATATATATATATATATATATATATATATATATATATATATATATATATATATATATATATATATATATATATATATATATATATATATATATATATATATATAAACCTGATCATCTGAGCATTCCTTCAGCGAACTCCCAGTCTTAGTTTGGCGTTGTAAATACGATGAGTATGAAGAACCTGCTATGGACTCTAGTACCTTAAATTCTCACTTAATAAACAAAACATGTGGCTGACAAAGCAAGATACTTTGCAGAAGTCTTCGGGATAAACTGAGTGCCAATTTCTTTACTGTTAGAACCCTCTAATATAAAGTCTTTCTTAAGAAGAAGACCAAGTTCAGTCGATTATTACCACATTGAGCCACATTGAGCATTTAAGGAAACCGCATTATAAATGACTACGAATTTATATACTAGGTGTCGTTCCTTGCCCTCCTACTTTTACCAGCTTGGGTGGGGGGTGGACGGAAAAGCGGTGAAGTGGCCCTTTACTCCTCCCCTCCGGTTCCTCCAAGTAAATAGCCTACGTAAACTGTGTAAGCTCAAATTTTCCCCGAAAAAATGTGGCCGATTATAACGTTAAACTACCCCGCATTGTTTCCTTCCGTATAGGTCGTTAGATGTTAATGATTGGTCGAAATTTTCTGGGTCTTGCTCACAGCACCTGCTCGTAAAATGACGCAACAAATGACGCGTAAGTGATCCATCGCGCAATTACCATGTACGCATGACTGCGTCAAAAATAATAATCAACTATTTTCAATATAGCATTGGTTCTTCGCTATTCGTCAAAAATTTTCAATGTGCCATAAAATCGCCTTCAAATTTTACACGACGTCACAAGTCTGCGAAAACTCGCGGCGTTAAAATGAAGTGTGTACAATAATCAGCACACTACTGTGCTGAACAATAATTCATTTATTTCTGAATAGCCAGACAGTGTCTCTTTCTGAACGCAATTTAAGAAGGCTGCCCGCCAATCACATTGGCAACGGCTGCTTATAGCAACGGGCGAGATGGATTCATATGTGTATGATAGATGCTTTCAGTTGTAGTATAACGATGTTGAGCTGTTTTTCCCCGTGTACAACTCTCTGTGAACTCATCGTTGCTGACAAAGAGGTAGAGAGAGAAATAAACATTATTAGGAACAGACAAAATCCTTTGCCGGTGGGCAGCCTTCTTAGCCCAGAAAACCGTGGACGCTGATCATCTCCCTGGTCAGGTATATGAAGTAACGGGGCAAACTAGAAAGCTGGGCTTCTCAATTTACTCGAGTCCACTGCCTTGAAACAAGCCGCCACGATCGCTACAGGCTACCATATGATAAGCCAAGTGAAGCAGGCTAATCGGAGGCTAAAGTGGGTATGTACTTTAGCTGTCCTGGCTATGCACAACGAAAATACTGGACACTTCTGCGCACTCATCAACTCACAGCAGCTTGAATATGGAGCAGTGGCGATGCTATTCGTTTTCAAGGAAACTGAATTTCCAGAAAAAGGAGAGCGTTTGATCGGGCTATAAAACGTTCATTGGTTCCGGCCCATATTTGCGTCGCCGATTACTTAGATTTCAGGCCAGGCAGGACAAAATAAAATCATGACAGATTGCTGTAATGTCATAGAGCCCCTGCTGAGCGAGAGCCTCCTCTGCCATGCTCGAGGGCAAGACGCACAAGCGTGGAATAGGCAGCCCGCACGGCAGGTAGCCTATAATGATTGGTCATGACACACGGAGGACAGTCGTTACAGCAGAATCGTAGGACAAATTTTATTACAAAATTACGTTATTGCTGCGTTCAAGTAAAACTTCGCCTGACTTGTTAGTTTCCCAGTCTGTAGCCGACAATAACCACTGTGGAAAGGGGGGGGGGGGGCTCCGCCCAATTTCGACAGTGGTTATTGTCGGCTGGAGGGGCTCCGCCGCCCCCCCCCCCCAGCCGAAAATGTTGGGGGGGGGGCAACAACATTTATCAGTGGGGGGCTAACGCCCCCCTTGCCCCCCACGGTAGATACGCCTATGGGTAAGGCATTGTGTGGACTTCGTTGATGCTGATCTATGGCTGATTCTTTTGAGAATTATGGCTGATTCTTTTGTGCTGGGTGGGAAGCTTTAAACCACCCATTGCGCAATTCATCAATTGATTGATCTATCGAAAACGTTTAGTGTTTCGAGGCAGTGCTAGAATAGTAAGCGTGCCCAAAGCAGCGGCGCATGGGCGACTGAATATATCGAGGTGTTCGAGCGAGACGTTTTGCCAACCTTTCGGTCCATACATGTATAAGTTCATGTTATGCAGTGTTGTTATTTATATTCATGAATTTACGGCTGGTGACGTTGTTGTTCTTCTAATACAAGTATTCGCTACAAGCTGCATATATATATATATATATATATATATATATATATATATATATATATATATATATATATAATATATATAATATATATATATATATATATATATATATCCCGGCGGCCGCATTTTCGATAGAGGGGCAGATGCTTGAGGCCCGTGCACTTATATTTAGGCACACGTTAAAGAGGCCCAGGTGGCCGAAATTTCCGGAGTAATCCACTACACGGCGTACTTCATATAATCATATCGTGGTTTTGGGGCGTTAAACCCCAGCAGTTATTCTTATTATAGAGAGAGGGAGAGCAAACTGCGAATCGAGAAAGAAAAATATTATTCTGAAAGTAACGTAGGAAAAAAATACCCGGCACACTAAACAAAGCGTCAACTTAACTTGACGAAGGACGGCACACACATTATGTTGGCGGTAAACCTTTCGAAGCTATCGTTTGAAATTGCTATGCGGAAACGTCTGAAAACGTTTACCCATCTTTTCTTACGTTAGACGCTGCGCTTTCTTTGTTGACTTTTCACCCTTTCTTCCTCCTATCCCTCAGTGGTTTTGAGGCTGCCATCTAAACTAACGTGACAGCTTAACTTTTCTGCAAACATACGACGTGTGATCATTTGCCTAAGAACCCGTGAAAAAGGGGCGAGACCAAACTGGCCGTACGTGCCGCCACTTTATCTTATAAGTGCACCTTCCCCCTCCCTCCCCTTCCCCCTCCCTATCCCCCCCCCCCCCCTCTTCCACTTCCACCACCGCCACGAACGAAATTTCATACAGTCGCGGCAGATTACGTCCCTCTTCGCGTAGGCGGCAGGATCATATCTCAGAGTTATTAAACGGCGACTAACTTCGCGAACCGTAAACCACCCTACAGGAACACTCGACGCAGGTAAGGTTTGTACGCTTTGCACAGGCACCTTGTGAAATTGATTTTGAGACGGCGGCTACGCGTACGCACACCCCCGCAATTCGCATACAGTACGAACCAGTTCCCCTAGGTTTGACGATGTTGGGTTCAGGTGTGCGAGAGTATATATTTCGACGAGCTCAGCGTTTCCGCAAAACCCACGCTCCCACTAGACGATGATGTCTAACCTTTGGACGGGACTTCGACGATCCAGGAAATGTTGTCCGAAAAAAAAAAGATGCTTTTTTTTTCTATCTCAAAGTTTTAGTGAGCGCCGGCGCCACGATTCATAATTTACATTCCTTTTTGGTTTCGTGAACGACTTGGCACGGGATTTTGACCGAGAAATGTGAAAGTTTATACGAATCAACGTTACGATTTTTGCTCAGTTTGTTTGTTTGTTTGCTTGTTTCGCGTCTCGTAATTGCTTCAGTAATCGCTGTGCGTCTGTCATCATTGCTGTGTATCGAGCTGTGAGTGGCTGGCGATAAGAAGGTAATCGAACGGAGCAAAACTAAAGTGTTACAGTATGTATAGCGCTTGTCGTTGGCTCTCAACGTATAGATAAAAGTGTCGAAGAAAATGAATGAATATGTAGGCTACGGCCTTCGTTTACTTATCATTTATAAACAACCCTAGATTGTAGAATTCCTGCTCGTCGCGACATTATTACTGTGTCATTCTATTTTCATTCTTTTTTTTTGCGTTGAGCTTTATTTTCCCACTTTGCTGCTATGGCTTTTTCTGATGACCTTATTTCAAGCGACTATAAAGGGTATTTGTTTAAAGAGCAGCGTCACTATAGTGACTAATGCCCGTATCACAAAGTCATGACCAGGCGCGGTGTGGTCCGCAGAAACGTAGGGTAGTTCGTGTTGTTCAGCAGGTGCAGACCGCAGCATTCTCAACAAAGAATCTAGTCGTCGTCTCGTTGCACTGACACATCGGGCTTTCCCAAAAGGTGCGGTATGCGTGAAGCTCCCGGTGATAATCCACGGACCAGTATCTGCTTATATAACGTCTTCTAGACATTTGGCATCAAACCTATACTTTTTAAAGAAAAGCGCACAACCACAATTACGCTCGCATATGTCATATTGGGACATTGGTTTTTATTATAGGTATGGTGCTATTTTATATACGGGGATATCGGTGTTTTCATACAGAGTGCTGATTCGTCCATGTAATCATATGAGACTATAGCCCCATAATAGTAGGAACACGAGAGCTTTTATATGTGGTACTGGTATCCCTGAAGCGGGGAGGTCTGGGCTAGTTGGTGCGTATTAAAAGTTAGAATAGCGCGAAACAGTCGAGACGGCTGCAAAGACAGCTAACACAGGAAATATATGTTGCGTCTCTTTAGGGTAGCCATATATGTTCCTATAACGCGATTATATGGGACTTGCCCATATAATAAGCAGGAACGTACGTGTTTCTAAGCGGGGCCTCCATTTGTTCATACGATATTTTTGCACAAGGAGCATGTTTTTTTTTTTTTGATAGCGCAGGGCAAGAAAATGAAAGACAGAAAAAAAAAGCAAGCGAAACAAAGACAAGTAAGAAATTGAACTAATATTCTCCTCAGCATATTCGCGCTTCACCTCTGAAAGAATCATCCTTGTGCATACTGAGCCAGCGTATACTGCGCAGCCTTATCAAGACGGTCCCGGAAGGCCGCATAATCCGGTGGGCCGTCTATATGTGTGCCGGCGCACGTCTCAGAAAGACCTGCGTGCCTATGCATCATGCACAGCACGTCGTTCTTCGTCTTTTGATATGTATGTACAGCATTTCAAACTCCTCGCGAAACTTATCCCGCAAGAGAACAGGGCTTCCGTTCATTTAACCGAAACAAAAAAAAATATACATAGAGAGACTGCTCTCGAAGCTAATTATATATTCAACGTTGCGACACGTGCCGCACCGACGTGACCTTCTTTCTTTCTTCCGGTTTCCCCCGCACGGAGTTTAGTCCTGGTTAGTACACCACATACTACACGTTCCTGCATTTCGTCTGAAATAGCATGTAAGCAACGAACGTGCATATACGAACCGTACTAGCTACTGCGATCATGAGTTGCGCCCTCGTCTGCAGACATTCATTTTTTATAGTCTGGAGCAACTTTAGAAGTCTGCAGCATTTCCTCCTCTGACGTCATGAGCCGGACGGCCTGTGGCACCGGCTTCGGAGAACATAGCAGCGTGTGTGAGCTGGCCTGTTTTTTTAGCCGCCGAGGCGATCGGCTGCCGCGCTTCGGTCATCTGGCCACCTTCGTACTTCTTAAGCTGTATCCGACTATAGTGCGAGCAATAAAATAGAGAAGTGAAACTAGAGACGTAAAACGAGAAAAGTAAACTAAACAATAAGCTAGAGAAGTAAACTAGAGAGTAAAAAAGAGAAGTAGACGACAAGCAACACGCTGACTCAAGCGCTGAAATCTGCAAGAAAATAAATACCTCCAGCTGGGGGAACCTTCTAGAGTACATAAGAACTACGGTTACCGTTATATTGCCGTACGGCCTTTTATATCCGCCAAGCCAACAACTGTCAGCAGCGCATCATTCAAGGGTTAGAGATGTGCGAAGATCCGCAAGGCGGCGGAAGTTTGATACATTGGAGAAGGGCTTGCCGGCTCCTCCCTAAACTTCGTCCGTCGTACAGAGCTTGAATGGTCAATAGGGCGGGTCTATCGTGGAATGGATGTCACGTAGCCTGTTGCGGCCAGGCTCAAATCCATCTTCGGCATTAGTATTCTCCACGTGTTACCAGATGTGACGGGCTTCCAGCCCTGCCGCGCTTGGTAAGTATACCCCTAACACAGAGCAATAACCAGCAACTTAATTAAACGGACCTTTGGGTGAACAGCGCGAAGATGGGACAAGGGAGGAAACAAACACGAGCGCAGCGTAATATAAAAAGCGAGCCTACAGTTCTTCCCCATACATGAAGAAGGTAACAAAGAAGAAAGAAGCGTGTGTCTATAGATCATTATACATGGGCATACATTGAATTTCACCTGCCATTGGTAACTTAAGTAACGTAGCGGGTAGTCGTATAGCGGCTGTGTTGGCCAGCCTTGACGAAAAGCCCCCTGTCGGAACAGACAATCTTAGAGTGACGACCCGAACTGTAGTCTCAGAAAATATATCGAGGCTTCCCCTTTGTGCAGGGTAACAAACCAGATGTAATTCTTACAGAGCGCAAATTTGGTACGGAACAGAAGAGCACACACAATACAGGGCAAGCGCTATTGAGATGCGTGTCTTTTTAAGTGGGTCCTATACTATTAGTGTCTTTCCTGCTGCTGTTCAGCCTTTTGCCATTATCAGCCACATCGTACATTCGTCATGCCGTGTAAGATTTATGTCTTTTTGCCTGCGTAAGAGAGTCGTCCCGGCGGAAGTGGCTGCGCTGTTTGGATGGGTCGAGCTCGACAGGACACACGAAACGGATTTGTCGTATCTTTAAATCAGAATTATGTAGACAAGTATACGCCTTTTGTACGACTGGCTGCGAGCGGTGCGCTGTAAGGCCAACGCAGGTGAAATAGCGCTTGTCCAGCGCTGTGTGTGTCTCTCTTCTATGTCCCGTGCACGAATTTGCGCTCTGTAGTTTAGCATTTTGAACCAACTAGCCAAGCAACAAAATCTCTTCAGATGTAATTGCGGCTAATCACCCTGCCTTGTACGCTTGTATCTCTCTCCCTTTCTCTTTATAAGATGTCGCGCTGCTTAGCTCGATGACTCAGATAAATACGGCCACGGCGACGTGCAAGCACACCCGAGTACTTCGATTTTAGGTGCACGTAAAGAACCCTAGCTGGTCGAAAATAATCCGGAGGAACCAGTACGGCGCACCTCATAATCATATCGTGGTTTCGGCACGTAAAGCCCCAGACATTATTAATATTATACACTGAACGTTGCGCCATGCGACGTGTCTCTAAACGGCTTTCCGTTGCTCCCGCTTCCTGGAACACACAGGCCGTCACTACATCTGATCATTTGCGTAGTCTTGCGACAGGATTTTATACCAGCGATTTTTGTGTTTATGTTCTTAGGCGAGCGTTGCTGACTATTACCTGGTTACGTAAGCAATATGACGTAACATCCTGCCCTATTCAAAGGAATTATATAAATTCACGTATAATCTCTCGACAATCATCGAAGGAACGCCTATGTTCTCGTTTCTCGATTCGCGATGTTGCAAAGCGCGCTTTTCGAAGTAAGCATCAGCTTTGCGCTTCAAAAGCAGTTGTTGTAATACCTGTAATGCCTGGTCATGCAGACACTTCCTCAATCTTAATCGTGGTTTTCGCTCTCTCAAACCATAAATGCCCACGCGTTTCTGGAAACGCCACTGTTGTCTGCTTTCAGTGTTACAACTTGCGGAGTGCATCTAACTGGGATGGTTGGTATACATCATGGTGTGTACCAACCGCCCCGCCACGGTGGTCTAGTGGTTATGGCGCTCGTCTGCTGACCCGAAAGTCGCCGGTTCGTATCCCGGCCGCGGCGGCTGCATTTTTCGATGGAGGCGGAAATGTTTGAGGCCCGTGTACTTAGATTTAGGTGCACGTTAAAGAACCCCAGGTGGTCGAAATTTCCGGAGTCCTCCACTACGGCGTCTCTCATAATCATATCGTGGTTTTGGGACGTTAAACCCCAGATATTATTATTATTATGGTGTGTACCAACCATCATCACTGGATGGTTGGTACACCAACCATTGGTGACAGAACTGTCGTTCTGTCACCGTCACGCGCGCCTAGCGCTGTTTGTTCCCTTCTGATAAGTGGTGACCACGAAACAAGCTTTAACGCTTTCGTGTCAAAAAAATTGGCCGCGTATCTGCGTGCTTCGCTGCAAATGTCGTGTAAAGACGATAGAAGAGGCGCTGTATGAGATATGGACGCCATCTGGCAATACGTCGGGAAACATGAGTGCTGTGTTGCGTGCTGGTAGTCCCGGCGCAGCAGCAGGCGAAGACCTTTGCAGAGAAACGTCCGCACTCAACGAGTACTCTCCACACACTTTTATTTACACGTCGCCTGGGTAAAACAGGAACGCCAGAGCGGCGCCCACAACCGGCAGCCTGAAGGCCACCCACAACGCTGCTTTTTCATTTTTTAAATATTTTTTTTCACCTTCTTTCAACTAAAGTTTTTCAACACCAACCCATGGCATTCGTACAGTGCAATACAGAACCGAAACCGAAACACAACAATGAGCTCGTGCGAAGGGCACGGAGGAAGGCAAATTTCAGCGCAGTCGCATTTTCAGCTTTGTTGAAGCAGCGCTCACTAGACGACGACGAAGTAAAATAAGGCACAGGACAGGCGCTGCCTGTCCTGTGCCTTATTTTACTTCGTCGTCGTCTAGTGAGCGCTGTTTCAACAAAGATGAACGCATACCAACTCGCTCAAGCTTCCATTCTTATGCATTTTCAGCGCAGCTTAAGAAACTAGGGTCCTTAAAATTACGTATGTATGCATTTTCTATTAAAGGAACACGCCACCCAATACTTACCTAGTGATGTTGCACCTCAGATATGCATGATATTTACTTTTTGATCGACAACGTTCACAAGTATGAACAGCCGTACCAGTTCAAGACGGCTGGCCCTTGGGCAAGTGGTTCAACTTTGGCCGAGTGGCTGAATCGAGGGACGTGCCGACAAACAGAAAGACAGACAGAAAGACAGACCAAAATTTCTGCGTTTAAGTTCCCCAAGAAAGACTGTCGTCTTTAATAATGGCAATCAATGCACAAGCGAGAAGTAGTGACTGACATGTAGACTTCTCGATTAGAAATTCGGAAGCGAAATGCATATACCCGTTGCAGGGACTCAAATAAACGCTTTAACTATTTTTTTTCGAATCGGCCCCGGCATCAGTCAGACTCTCCAGACGCGAAACGCAAGGAGATCATTATATAAGCAGCCGTCGTCGAGCTGTTCTGTTGCTACACGGCTTTTGCCGATTCCAGATAGACAAATATGGTTAGTGCCTCATCATGCATTCAGTCTTGTTACATGCCCTTTTATCGGGAAAGATTTTTAGTCTTATATATATATATATATATATATATTATATATATATATATATATATATATATATATATATATATTATATATATATATATATATATATATATATATTAAAGGGGGAGAGTTAAGGTGGTAGCGTACCCCCCCAAAAAAGAGAGAGACAGTTTGCGCTAAGATGTTTATGGGTACCATGTTTCAAAGGTTTCTGATGCACTGCGTAGGAAATCGCAATGTCCGAATTCCCACACACACACATACACAGAAATGCTTTTATGCTACGAGCTATTCGTGGTAGCAGATTCCAAGAAATGCTGATGTAGGACACCTTTTTTTAGCGACGGCGCCCGACTAATGTCAAAGAGCAGTTGCGAACAAGGAAAACTCAAATTCCTGAACCCGGGGCTTTGCAGGGGCGTGTTAACGACAACTTCTGACAGAGGTCTATATCGAAAGAGAACAAGCATTGCAGCCAATTCTGATGTACGCGTATTCAACGTAGTCGTACCGAAGCAGAACGCGATGTCGTACTAGTTTGGTTCGTGCTTGTAATGAGGTACTGGAGCGAAATCCACACGTAAAAGAATGAAGGACCGAAAGGACCAAAATAACGCTCTATCTGTCTGTCCTTCATTTTTTGCCGAGTAGTCTTTTTTTTTTTTTTCATCTCCAGTAGCTCAATTCAGTGAAGTTGGACGACAACTCGCAAATAGCATTGACGAACGAAAAAGTTCCGTGAATTTGGCCGTATAAAGCACGTGTTTACAAAAGTATCTTGCCCTATAGAATCGTTTGTAAGAAAACGTTCCAGATCGTTGTGATGTAGCGCATATTTTTAGAGAAGTTGGCCCAGCAATGGCAAAGAGAATCCACGAATAAAAAAAAAGTTCTTGAATTTGGCCGCAGGATTCGTGTACACAAAATCATCTTACGCTAGAATTCTTCGTGAGAAAAAAAAATCCAGACGATTAGCGAAGGCAGCTAACCGATGACAAATAATATGTAGAAGTGTAATCACAACGATCTCACGCGAACGAGGAAAAAAAAGTTAATACGCATTTTATTTTACTATAAATTTTTTGCTTGCGGGATATTCATGCGGATAAACTTTTCTGTAGCCATGTATGTTTGCAAATAAACGTTGTTTGAAGTTAGCCTTAAGTCCCGCCTACATTTTCTTTCTTTAGCGACTTCGACGTGCTGTAGTTATTTTGTGTCGCGCGTCTTTGCCATCCAGTCCAGCTTGGCAAACACCCCGGGGCGCACGAACGCCGAGGTGCGAGCGCCGCTACCAGACATGTAAGTGAAGGATTCGGGTCCCCTCCAATTTTTACGATAGTGCCGGAAACGTAATCAAGCGCATTACAAAACTCTAGTTCCCCATATCCTCCTCTCGTAACCCTCATTTAATTCGCACAACATTCACTGTTGGTGCATAAATGAAGACAGCGCTACATGATGCCCTGTTTGCCGTCGGTACTGCCGTTATTTTTCGAATCCCGCAGACTCATACTTGATGAACTATATAACTTCACAATATCGTAGGCATAGAGTTTGATAACAGTACAATAATAATAATATCTGGGGTTTTGCGTCCCAAAACCACGATATGATTATGAGGGACGCCGTAGTGGAAGGCACCGGAAATTTAGGCCATCTGGTGTTCACGCGCACTGACATCGCACAGCACACGGGCCTCTAGCATTTCGCCTCCATCGAAATGCGACCGCCGCGGCCGGGATCGAACCCGCGACCTTCGGGTCAGCAGCCGAGCACCGTAACCGCTACACCGCGGCGGCGGACAATCATAATAGGACACTAGAGGGAAATCTTGCGCTGGTGTCTATGGGAGCTGCAACGCGGGGCGCTTCAGCCAGCATGGGAATGATGGGTAGGGAGTGGATTTGCCGAAGCTTCGTTCTTTCGGCTCCGTGTGACTCCGTGTGGCTTGTAGCTGCTCTGTCGCAAGACGAAGTTCAGCAAAATTTCAGCAGCTCCACTTCACCACCTTGACCCACTTAGGCCGACCTGTTCAAATCAGCTCACGAGGATTACAACGGCCCATTCTGTTATCTGAAGCAAAAGCCAGAGCGCAACTATACAAACAGAGCCATAAGTGCGTTCGAAGCCACGTGGACTAAGAACAGGCAAATCCATGCATTACCCATCATTCCCATGGTGGTTCAACAATCGCAGCGCCACAGTTTCCTCTAGTAAACATTGCAGAAAACTCTATGATGGTATGCACTTTGCGGCATACCTACCATCGTAGAAGTGACCCCCGCTGTCAGCCCTTTAGCGCTGCAGGTCCATACTTCCCATTATTTCAGTTTCCTATGGATGCGGCTGACGACACGCGCTGCGCATAGCGCATTCCAGTAGATAAATTGCTAACTATCTGTCAGCGCGACGAATATACGAACACCTAAAAAGAAGAGGCGAACGCAAGCCTTTTCACGTCGTTGTCTACAGCTGCAGCACTGGCAGACCATGAATGCATTCCGACCCAACCCAGTTTTCGCTGCTTGTGAAGATTTATTGCTGGTCCATCCCGAATTTTTAATTCCGTCCGCTGCTTTTTTTCCCCTCGAATTAGCCGCGTCCGCACAGGGATAAAGCAGCTATAGTGCCGCACAAACCGCACTGCCAGAACCGGCTCGGAAAGGGCGCCATTTTTCATCGAGCTGCGAGTACAGGGAACGCGAACTAATTAGCCAAGTTCTATAACGACGCCCCACGCACAACATTCCAGAGCGTAACGAATGGCGCATGCACACGCTTCCCGCGTTCGATAGCTTCGTAGGACTGACGCTCTCCTGTCATTGAGTGCAGCTGCTGGCCTTCCCAACTCCCTTATTGGGAGCTGTACGCTTCATCAAGATCCGGGACGGAGATAGAGCGAGCGAAATTCGGTATAGCTACCCAGTGGAAAATGTGCGGTAGATTAAATTGGATGATTGAAGACTGTAGCCTACGCAGGAATCTTGGCAACCGCGACTAGCGGAAATGAAATAATCTGCGAATCATCGTTTTATTTCATTGTTTCGCGCATGCCTGTCGTAGTTGCCTGTAGCTACAGAAGTGTTGCGCTGCTAACCACATGGGTGAAGGTCCGATTCCCGGCATGGAAGAAGGAAAAAACTTAAGAGGGAGCACTGCGCAATGCGATAGAAAGAAAGAAAGAAAGAAAGAAAAGAAAGAAAGAAAGAAAGAA
>NC_051177.1:122687683-122750363 GCF_013339695.2 Rhipicephalus sanguineus | reverse complement strand
AACATGTCCAGTAATGAACCGACATGAATTCTTCACATAAGGCGTTCCCCGGGCAGCATCTTCCTACTGCCAGTGATGAACCAAAATTTTTCAATGGGGCCTTGTGAGGGGCATTTTAAGCAGCTCTCTTCGCTGAAGTTTTTGGCACAGCGCCGTCTATACTATAGTAAACGGAACTGTATGCTGGTTAGGTTTATCATGAATAGTGAATCTAACAGATCGATACATTAAACACGTACATCTGTCCACAGTATTTTTATCACAGAAATCTGTAGGCCATGCTATCGGTTGCATGTGGCTTGGCGAGGTCGTAGCTGCAAAGGCTATATAGTTAAATTGGTGATCGTCTTTTTGAGCGTTTCAATGGCTCCGATTCACGCGGCGTCGAAAAGAGCTCTTTTATAGCTTGCGTATAAATGAGGCATGCTTGAGAATGCGGTGACTGCATTTATTAGCCAATTATGTACTCATTGTGGTAGTATTTCTTCATTTCACATTGACTCTTGCATCGTTTACTTCCTTGTTTTCTTCGATCACCCGTTTTCTTTTCGCGGATATCTGTGTGCATGCTAATCGATCGACTCAAACACCCCGACGCCAAGCGCTCGTCAAGCGATCATCCTGCGTGTGCTTTGGGCGTACGCTCTTATCTAAGTGATCACCTCTTCGTGTCATGTCTCCACATTCACTAAACCATTAAATGTTATAAAAGAAGGTGGTGACAAAAGTGACAACATTTGCATTATGACCAAATAATTCGAATCGAATCAAGTCGGTCTTCAACAGTGTACACTCACAGTACCAAAGAAAACGGCCACGCAACAGGAACGCCAGCATGTTCATATCCACACGCTTTTGCCCGAACAAGTCGCACGTAACCGAAAATGTCGTGACGGAAGGAACATACCTGCGTAGAGAGAAAAAAAGACGTATAATTAGAAATCACATATCAGGATTGGGTTCACAAAGGGAACGAATGCACATAATGCATAAATTGCAGTATAACGGATAATTGGACTTGTTGGTATCTTGTCCATTTTTGACAGAATATGGCGCGCACACAAACACGGACACTATAAAAAGACGGAACACCAGCGCATGTGTTGTTGCCGTCTTCTTTCTAGTGTGCGTGTTTGTGTGCGCCCCATATTCTGTCAAAAAATGCACACATTGGCATTCACAAAGGGAATCGATCCACATACACTCTTGACAGATATGCACTCGTTGACAAAACAAAACTTGACGGGCCGAACTCACAATGACTTTTTTCGTAAGTGCCCTTTGCGATTGGCCAGCCTCCTTGGCTGAGAGTGAGTCAAACGTCGGAATTGGCTGGAATGTTGTCTTACTAAACGATTCTTCCGTAAAAAGCTCTTCGCGAGTACGTGCGCAGGAGCCTAAATCCAGTGCTTTATTATTATTTTTTGTTTAAGTGAAAAGTCTATGTGCCCCTTCAGAAAAAAAAATACGGCGGGATTGCGAAACAGTACAAAACATGCCACAAACGAAACAACGCCGTGGCTCTAAGCGCGCGAGCCGTGCTTCACTTAGTATTTGCGCCGTTCGCGTAAAGAAGGAAAAAAAAAAGGCGCCATCTTTAATAGGTCATATACGCTTTCGCCTTCAAGTCATCCTAAGTGCATAAGATACCCCGGTTATTTTTGTTCGTTCGGTGAGTTGGGGCCGGGAATCTCAAGGTGGCGTCGCCAACTGTATTTTCTCTTTGCCCGTTTTCTTCCTTGCCAAGCTTTCAGCCAATCCTGATGCTAAGCATATCATTAGCGAAGCGAGCTGCCCAATGCGAATGAGCCCTTGCGAACGGAAAACTTGGTGAATTCAGCGCTAAGGGGTCATAATTTGCACAGCATTTCATTCATCAGTGCCACCAACGGCTGCCCACATTCGGTAATACAACAAGACCATTGTCCTGCCCCTGCCCTCTTGAAATGCTCCATGCCGAGGACGTATAAATTTGTGAATGGCGGTAATCGAAGGGACAGCGTCAGAACACCACTGCCTGTAAAAACACGCATCGAGGATATAGGAGTGGCGCTCGGCTGCCTACCCAAAGACGCGGGTTCGATCCCGACCGTGGCGGTTGCATTTCAGTGGAGGTGCTAGAAGCCCGTGTAATTAACTTTAAATGCACGTTAAAGAACACCGGGGGGTCGAAATTTCCGGAGCCCTCCACTACGTCGTGCCTCAAAATCATATCGTGGTTTTGTTACGGAGAACCCCAGAACTATTACGATTTGCTCGTTTTATATTTTTCTTGCTCTCTATGCTTAAATTTCACATTTGCTACGGAACTTAGAAGCCGTCGCAGCAAAAGGCTACGAATGCATTATTAAACTTCTTAAGGACCACAAACATTCACGAACGACTACAGTAGCACATACAAGTGTCATGCGGTGCTGTGAACAGTACAAATTGTGTGAGTGTACTCTGTTTCTATCTATTTCTTTCTTATCTTGCTGATTCCTTCCGCTATCCGCCCCCGCCCCCGCCCTTGAGTGTAGGGTAGCGGCCACATTATTTCTTCTGGTTAACTTCCACATCTTTCATTTCTTTCATCTCTGCCAAGAAAAGGCGAAATGACGAATAAAGTACAAAATCAAGGCTAACCTGTCTCTCTCTGGTTAACCTAAATCCTCTTTACTGTGCTTAACTAGTCCTGAAAATGTATAATTAATCCCTCTTCCCTTCCTTCTTTTTTTATTTCATCATGCAATCGCGTTTTATGCCTCGTATATTACGCAGCTCGAGAAATAAGTTTCAGCATCAACCTGACGGGCGCCTAAAACTCGTGTCCTCGACGGATGCGTAAAACAGCGATTTAATCTAGTATCACAGACACGCATACACAAAGAAAAAAAAATATGCTGGGCAGAACCGTAGGGCGGCCACAGCACACCCTTAGCAGCCCTTGAACGAAAGACAGCTGCACTGAACGGCTCATAAGTCGAGGGACAAAAGACAAAAAAAAAGACAAAAAAATCTCTCACGCGAGAGAAACTACTAGTTTCTGCTCTGACAGCTATTCTTTTTTGTGAGTGACTCCCTTTTTAACGCGTGTCTTGAACAGCTACCACCGTCAACAGGAAGGGGTGCGCTTTATCGAACGCTTCTTTCAGTTCCTCTCGCTTTCTCTGTCTATGCTGAGGTTATATCGAAAAGTTTCTCGCCAATGCGCTATCTTTAGCATCGCTAATCAGCGCAGTTGCCCTAAGTCTTACACCGCAGCTTCCTCGAAAGTAAGAAATAAAGAAAATAAACGCGCGCCTGTTTCCTGTCTCCCTCTTGCCTTTGATCCCGGAGAGAAAACCTAAGCTCCGACAAGCGTTGGAGCTCACGCCGACAGGAATCAAAACAAGAAGATGGGATGCACGTACGCTCTCAGGCACATTCTTGCATGCAAGGTAAAAAGAAATGATGCCGAAGAAAAGCGATTTAGTCTCGGGACAAGTGACATCAAAACAAAGCTAGCCAGGTGGAACGACACCCCCAACTCCCCTACCGCTACCACGAAGCATCCTCCTGACCGGCTTGTTTGCGATGCTCGACTTGGATTGGCTATGCGAAGCGCGAGCGTGCAGCGACAGAGGGAGCCTAGAACAGGAGCAAGGGGAAACAGACAAGATGCGCAACAGTGAACAGAATTACGGAGACCGGTCGACATCGGGTGAGGAGGGAGGCGGCAAAGGCGCGGGCGGGCGGAGGGGCGTTCCCATGGCAACCGCTCTTTCTTTCTCCGCATCCCCAAAACGGGAGGCGCCGGAGCGCGCGTCTCCTTTCCTTCCATCTTCTCCTCCCCTTTTAGGTCTGCGTGGCGCCTGCGTCCCTTCGGGTTCTCCCATCACCTTGTGCGCCGGCGGCGCCAAGTCCGTTTTTCCTTCTCTCTCTCGCTCTCCGCTACCGACCTGCTGTCCTCCTGCTCCAGCTTTCTCGACGGTGATGTCATCCTTCTCTCTGTCTCTCTTTTCCCTCTCCGGCTCCTCGCGTTTCCTATAGGGAAGTGTTCTCCCTCTCTCTCCCTACTTCCCCACTCCTGAGTGGCCTGTACTGTCCTCCCGCGCCTCTCGTTAACGGCGGCACCGGAATGTCGGGGAAAGTGCGCATCTGCGGTGTCCCTTCCGGAACCCTGGCAGACGCCCCTTGAGTGACCGCAGGTTCTTGTCGGTCCGCTAGCTTTTCCCACATTTCTCTTTGTTCTTGTTTCTGGCTTTCTAGGTACAAATGGAAGAAGGAACAAGAAGTTCCTCTATTACAGTGAGTTTGACCAGTTGGTTTCCGTTCATTACGGAAGTGAACGCCGCGAAAAGAACGAGAGAACAAGATAGCCGGCAGTAGGAAAGGCTTTTAATGAGTGTTGGAGAAGTCTGCTTGGCGATCAGCGTCGTACGTCACTTACAGACGTGTACGAGGAAGAATGAAGAGGTATACAGAGTCCGTGCTACGCCCAGAACATACACAAAAGGCACCACAGCATTCAACAAAAGATATTATTTTAATGAGGCCAGTGTCACTGAGAAACTCGAGAAGTGCTTTCGTTGCGGCAAAAGCACAGAAAATTCTTGTTCATGGGTAGAGAACGTCTCTTTACTTAAAAAGTGAGTGTATTTGGCGAATGTTCAGTTCGGGCATTGGAGTTCAGTCTAGGACAAATTCACCAGGTCTAACCGTACGTCGCCCACGGTGCACAGATGGTACCTCATTCTCCTGACTTCCCATAGAAAGGGATTTTATTTGTACATAGGGATGGTCGATTGATTCTTCTAATCGATTAACGATTAATCGTTCGCTACCTTGACCATTATTCGGCAAATCCTTATCCATGAAAGCCTTTTCGTCGATTAATCGACATCTTTGGTCGGCACATTCAAAAATAATTGTTAATTTCTGGAGTTTTACGCGCCAAAACCACGATATAACTATAAGGCAGGCCGTAGCGGAGGTCTGTGGGAGTTCCGACCACGTGGGGTTCTTTAACGTGTACCTCAATATAAGTACGCGGGCCTCTAGCATTTTCGGCTCCATCGAAAATGCTACCGCCGCGGCCGGCGTCTAACAAGCGCCGTTCTGCCCAGCAGTTGAGCACCGTAACCACTGTACCACAGCGGCGGCTGGCATTTCAAAAAGGCTGAAACAGTTCATCCTCACATACAGTTCACACAGTTACACCTTCCAAACAAATAAATAAAGTCCGGCCTCTATTTATTTATATTGTATATAGATGGAACAGAGATGAAAAACACGACTGCGTAACGGTTTTATAAATCATGTCTGCTTTGTTAAATACTAAGTATAATTGGTGCTAATAGGGATAAACAGCACATCACGTAGAGCCAAACAAGACCCGAATTCAGGGGGTGATTGGAGTCTTGAAGTAATGAAAAATTGTCGAACAAGGAGTGTTGCTGGAGTGTGGTGGACATGCGAATGCCGCTACGAAATGGCGCTCGTTGGGTGTATATACTGAGCTTCAGAGCCTGAGTTCAACTCCAGCAACGCCAAGAAATTTTATTTTGCTTTATACGTTCATTTCTTGATAGTGATGATAGTCTTACGTGACAAGGGGATATATAGACGGACGGACGGTCAATTTTCTTGATGAGTCGGCGTAGAGATGCTTACGCATTCGAAAGCCCTCTACAGGACCAGATTTATGCGCTATAGCCGGCATGGATGACTTTACAAACAAGGAAAAATTTATACTCTGTGGGAATTTATTGCCCCACTCGCGTTTAGGTGGTCGCTGGATGCAGCTATTGTGGGACCGTTGCAGACGCTGACGAACGCTAGGAAGAAGGTTATAGACAGTGCGAATGATATACTGACCAATATGTACTAAAGTCCCTGAAAAATAACTAAAGTAGCGCCATTCGTGTCAGTGTACAGGCACCTCCTCACTCGCGCGCTTTGTAGATTGCAGTTGAAGTTAGTTGAGCTGCGAAGTTCGCAGAGCATGGCTCTTGGCCGGAAAGAGAGGCTTCTGCAATACTTCCGCTAGAGCGCGCCAAGGGCGCTGGAGTTCTTAGTGGCGCAGTTGGAAAAGTCCGCGAAATAAAGGGTATAAAAAAATCACGCCATGTCCACGTAGTGAATGATGATTGAAGAGCTGGCTCGGAGAAGATAGGGACAACCCGCGAATCTTCCTTACAAGTCCTTCACCATCATATGAAGACGTGCGACACGTTGTTATATATACATATATACACAAGGTTTGATTACTTTACAATTCTGATGAACTATACACACAATTTACAATTACATACATATTGATGAAATATATGTACAAGAAACATCTCAGAGCGTCTGATTCTCCATTGTCGACACTTGCAGGCGCAACGCTCCTAATGTTTTTTTTTTTTTTTTTCAATTTGAAAACGGCCCTCGAGACGCGCACGACAAAGTGGCCCTAAATATAGTTGTCCGACGCTCGCCTGGCTGTAGACCGCGTTCCCCGCTCGCCCTGTCAGAATTAACGGCCAGGCTAAAGGAGAGACACGACGCGCGTAGCGTTCCTCTTCGCGTTCCACGACGCTTTGAATGGATGGATGCAGATTACGGCGCGGAACTTCGCCCCAGCTTAAGAACCTGGCGAGCCAGCTCCTAATAGCGATAAATACGGCAATGCAATGCGTACTGAAGCAAGTGGCGTCTTTTCATGGTGTCCGACAGTATAAAATTATACGGTACATAATCTTTTAGTAGGCAAACGTGCTCGCTCCTGATGGCAGCGCCACTGCAAACTCGGCGGCGCTAAGTAATCGCTAGTTTTTAGCAGTGGCGCACTAGTTTTTTCTGAAGGTCGTGCGAACGCCATGTTGTTTGTCCACTTCTCGGTTGTTTACTTCATCGGTGCACGGTGTGTGGTCGACCGCGCTTGAGCCAGTTCGTACGGTGGTTCTGGATGCTTCGGGATGCCGACCTATTGTGCCAGTGCCAGCAACCACCGGTACAACAACAGAAAGAAGGTGGTTTCACAACAGCAGGTAAAATTCGTAGTTTCCCGGAGGACACACTATAGAGGCGCTGATGCAGCTGCTAGGAGAGGAGGCAGAGGCGAAGGGACGCAGTTGGCGCTACTTTAGTTATTTTTCAGGGACTTTAATATGTACACGCGCCGCTCGGGCATTCGCGTCGCAGTGGTTCTTGAGCAGGTCAACGCCTCCTAGGAGCAGGTATTCGCCAATAGATGAGGGTGAAGGACTCCCGTGCGACCAGATGACGCTTATGGGCCTCCGCTGTTCACTGGAGTGAACGCACACTATTGCGAAATATGAAGATATCTGAACCATATTGCCATGCCCGCTTCTTGTTTTATTTTGATGTATTCGGGTTTGACCAGCAAGGACGGTTATCAGCACTCGACGCTGACCGCGCCGCAGTGTTCGAAAATCTTCGCGATTGTAGTAGATCGTTTTGTTAAGACTGCGTGCAGGACGCGAATAGTCTACATTATTCCGGAGCTTGCGCGACCACCAGTGATAAGACTGGAAAGTTCGATGCGTGATGTATAAAAGACGGCGCGTCCCAGCCATGAGCAGTTTTATCGATGGCTGACGCTCTGTTCGCCGCTATCAGTGTACTGTGTGTAATGCTGTAGTTTGACTTTCCTTTTCCCGGGCACAAGTTCGGCCAAATAAAAGAGTTTCATCTTCGACACGCCGACTGCTGCCTTCGTCGACGTCACGACCCCGTGACAATATGAATGTGTTGTATATATACTGTGCAAAACAAATGTAAAAGGAGAGCACTTTCTCTGACGGTCTTCGTTGAATTTCGTAGCAGTTGAATAAAAACCCCTTGAGGACAAGATCTAACGCCGACATCATACACATCTATAGAAGATCTGGACATTGCGAAAATTCCTTGCCAGAGTCGCGGCGGTCGCTGGATGCAACTTTTGTGGGGCCGTTACAGACGCTGGCGCACGCTAGGAAGAAGGTGAAAGACGCCATGACGATGCCACGCGAAAACTACGTTCTAGGGAAAGCTACAACCTATAATGAAGCTCCAAGCTTACACATCATGACAACTCCGAGGCGGTTATATAAAACTCCTTGGACCCCTCCCAAAGGATGGAGATCCTGCGTGGATCATTCATTCATTCATTCATTCATTCATTCATTCATTCATTCATTCATTCATTCATCATTCATTCATTCATTCATTCATTCATTCATTGCTATAGGACTATTGGTGATTATTTTGGTAGATCCTGTCACTTCTTTGGGGACTAATTCGTAGCAGACATTTAAAAGGCACCATTCCAAGCATTTTCTTTATCTTGTAGTCGCTTACTTAAAGGATAAAAAGTATACTTAACTTGTTTTTTCCAGTACATTCTATTGTGCAGGTTACAACTTACAAGTAAACATATTACATACGCAGCCGAACTCTGAAATGTAACCAGATCTAGCACGGAGGCTTTTCAGGATGACTTAAGCTAGGTGTATCGTTTCAGATTTGGCTCCATCGGCAGACCATCGGGCAGACTTCTTCGGGGACACTACAAAGGCAGCCTTTGATGGCCCGTGTAACGAAAAGTCGTAGGTCAAAAATTTGAAACCGCATGTTTAGGCCACACCCGTCGCCACATGCTCGAGTACACAGGTGGTAGTTGTTGCCGACTGATCTATACTTGGGGAACAACTTTCTGTGACAACGAAGGGAAAGCTACAGAGCCATAATGCACGTATCCTGCCGCTAATGAATGTAGTCCCATAATTGCGTCCGTATTTTCTGCGTGAGATAGATAAAATACTCCTTCATTTTCTACATGTAGCTTTCTGAGACGGAACGCAACGTACACAAGCGAGATATTTGTATTTCCTTTACTTTATACGTTGTCACTTTGCGTTTTTGCGTGCTTGAAAAATTCGCACCTTTTACCCGTACCTTAGACGCTAAGCAGCGTTTGCGTCGAAATGCAACGCTAGCCATCACTATCATGCACGGCGTTACGAGACGCGCGCCACACCTGACTACTTCGCGTAGCGGTACATGTGCAGACGCTCCGCCCCCGTATCTTTCCCTTCATTGCCACAGAAAGTTGTCCCCGAGTATAAGCGTATGTGTAATGGCGTTTTTCACTGCGAGATTCAGAGCGGCCGCCAAAATCCCGAAGTGACTACTCGGATTGCACCAAACCAAATCTGCCAATGAAACATTGGAACGCTGCGCGTGAGATCACGCCGAAAATTCCTTGTGCGCACGTTACGCAATCTGATTCCGGAAGCCATTCCTGATTCCGATCTGTACGTTTTCACAGTAACATTGATCGATGCACAGTGCGACTTACCTGCACCGATAAGAAGCAGTGATCCACCCAAAGGTTAGTATCGCCAATCCATCATACCAGCGCAATTACGGCGAAGTAGCCGTTGGAGAGGGAAGTGCGCCGTACGACTGAAGAAAAGTAACCGTCGGCCCAGCACACGCTGCCGCTCTTCAGGTTAAGGTACGGCAGCACAGCCGCACAAGTGTACATCGATTATAAACTGCACCCCAATCAAATATTTTTTTTACTGATATAGTTCAAACCTATACAACGAATGAACATGCGTAGGAAATGTTTTTACGGATAGCTTGCTTTCCGACGCTGGCTTCGCGGCGTAATGCATGGGCAGTGTGGTGGACGAGCGACAGGCGCTTGACTTCGACGGCTGCGCCATCACTCTGGACTCGAGAAAGCAGTCGACACTAGACAGCAGCTCGCATTCGCCCACCATGCACAAGGCGAAGCATCACGGTGGCGGCTCTTGCTCAGCATTCTAGTACGATTTAAGAATTTTCGCCTCACTCCTCTCACTGTCTGTAAACCGATTAATCGAAGAGGTTTAATCGATTAAGTCGAATAAATCAAAGGAGGACATCAATGAAGACTAATCGTTTCACGGGACACTTTTCATCGATTAATCATTCATCGATATTACCATCCCTATTCGGCGACATTTAGAGCACGAGCGCCCTTTTACTACGATAGAAGAAGTTCCTTATGAGGGTTTTTGTCGCTTATATGGGTTCGACAACAAGGAGCCCATGTCGATTTGCCGGCAGATGCCGCTCTTGGCGCTTGTCGACAAGGGGACAGCGTATTTTGTACCATGGTCCCTAAAGCTGGCATGTGATGTTTATGGTGAAAGACAGAAGCGTAAACTCGGCGTCAAATGTTTAGAGTGGCCTGAAAAAAAAAAAAAAAAAGCTTTGGATTTCCCGGCAATTTGTGACTGTATCCGGCGTGTCCAAAAACACACTAACAACAGTACATGTTGTTAGCGTGCTTTAGGACACACCGGAAATCTAAATTTAAGGCTTCCTGCCGAAGCAGCGGGACTATATTCAGCTTTTCCTTATTCCTCGTGATCTCTAAACTTTCGAAGCTGACTGCACTGCAGTACATGTCAAATTCTTCAGGAAGAAGACTAATTAAAGGTACCAGGCTATTTTAAATTCAAGAACCTACTGTATATAAGTAGCACTCCCCCTTGGCACTACATTACGCGTTCATTCATAGACATTTAGATTATTGCATCAGCTCGTGGAGTCTCACACACGGGTATCGCACATTTGCATCACAACGTATGCAAAGCAACGCCGTCCGTATCACTGCATCTGCTCTGTACGACATGCACTTCCGCACCCTAGCGGCAACTATGGCAAACAAACTGTTCGTAGTTCCTGTGCAAAATGCAAAACAGCCTACTGGATAATAAATCTTCATCTACGTTGTCACCCTACCTGCGTTTACGTCGAACTTGTAACATTGGGACCTGTTCTTTCGAGCCATTCATTGGAGTCAGTCATTTGAATGCTTATGAAACTATTTTTTGTCGATTCTTGGTTCAAGTCCGCGCCTCTTTATTGACATTTTATGTATTTAAGAACGAGGGATGCCGTTGATGTTCTAATCTGTGGGACCTCTTTCCGCGTGATCTTATGTACGCACTACGCACTCACTGAAGGGTAATAGCTGGGATCTACATTAAGGACAACAAAATTTTTATTGTTTTATCAAATAACGCGAGATTGGGAAAGTCATGCAATATGAGCAATATCATGCAATATTTACCTCATGTGGTAAATAGTAGCGAATAAGGAAAAGAGAAAAAAAAATATAATGCAATCTAGAAAAGCAGTTTAGCTCGAGGTACAGCACAGAACATATACATCGGAAAAGAACTAGGACGTACTTTTAAAGAGATAACCTTATGACAAAATTGTTAGTTTTTTTTTTGCAATCAATCCCGATTTTGGGCGCACTGTGGTTGAGCTTCGACGACCAATGCCAAAAAGCGCTTACGAACGAAAAGTTTTGTGAATACAGCACTGGTGCTCGCATAGACTGTCACTTTGCAAAAGTCATTCAATACGATCTCCTCTGAAAATTAGGCTCATCTTCGCACGAGAAGGAAGGAAGGAACAGGAGAGAGAGAGAGGAAAGGACAGGGATGTTAACCAGTCTAGGAAAACCGGTATGCTACCCTACACTAGGGACAGGCCCGTAGCCAGGAATTTTTTTCCGGGGGGGGGGGGGGGGGCACTTGCTGAAAGCCTTGACTATTTGAGAAAAACGCCTATTTTCATTATTTATTTTCGGTAAAACATCATGTATCATAAAAATTTGGGGGGGGGGGGCGCCCCCCCTATGGCTAAGGGCCTGACTAGGGATAGGGATAGGGGAGTATGAAAGAAGTACACCAAAAAAGAGAGAAAGCTAAAGAGAGAGGGAGAGAGCACGCACAAAGTCACACTCCTCGCAGCCACGACATCACTTTTGGTCTACAACCGCCTGCGCGAGTCTGTCTTCGAGAATTTTAACAGTACCTTCGCCGCCTCCATCGGGAATGCCTTCTCAGGACGACGCGCTTAAGTGGTTTCTGTCGACATCGGTCTGTGGTCAAGGCGAGCTAGAGAGGTTCCGCGTGGTTGCCTCTGTGCACATTGCGCGAAGCAGCCTGTAAAGCTTTAATTCATTCACAGGCGGGGATGCAGCTCCACAACGTTTCCTGGCCGCCTGAACACACACACACACACACACACACACACACACACACACACACACACACACACACACACACACACATATATATATATATATATATATATATATATAGGGAACAAGAGAGAGTAGGACGCACGTTGGTTTTTGCGGTATGTTTACTGACGTTTCGGCTGGTGGACCAGCCTTTGTCAAATATACAAGGTGTTTCAGCTAAAAAGCACGAAGTAATAAAAAATTAAGCATAGGCGCTACGCGTCTGCAATTAGCCTAATATTGTTCTGAGCCATATAGAGCACGTCAGAATATTTTTTTCAATCCGCCAAGCTCAGCAATTAACAAAGACTGCTTAATGAACTTTTTTAAATAATAAATCTAGAGAACAGTCTTCAATACAAAAGTTGTAGCGCTTGTTCAGAAACATTGAATTTTTCAATCTGTGTTAAGATAACTCCCTTGCTTAATATTTTCCGGCCTTTCTTTAAAGCGCGCGAATTTTAAAAAAATACCACGTGACTGCCGCCAAACGCGCCGCGCTTTCAGTGCCCTCAATGTAGGTTGAACGAATTATCAAAGGCTGATTCGTGCACGAAGATCGGTGTAACAGGTTATCGGTGGCTGCGATGGATGTTAAGTGACAAAATGAGCATACCACTTCAACAACAACAAATAAAAATTATTCAACAAAAAAATACGGCAGCCACGGAGCAAATGCTACATGAGACCGTAGGTAGCATTTGATGTAGTATAGGCTTTTTTTTTTTTCGCACCAATGAAGAATCACATTGGAAGGGGCGAGGGTGACAGCGTGATGCAGAACCGAGATAAAAGATGCACTCACACGTGACTGCCGCTCTTTTGTACATCAATTTTTTTTGATGGTACGCCTCTATCATCATTTAGCGTCCATAGCAGTCACCTGCAGCCTGCTCAATCGACCTTCGTGCGCGGAGCAGCCTGTGATAATTCGTTCAACGTACATTTGAGGGCACTACAAGCACCGCGCGTTAGGCGGTAGTCTCGTGCTATTTTTTTTTTAAATTCGCGCGCTTTCAAGAAAGGCCGAAAAAAAAATAAGCAGGGGAGTTATCTTAGCATAGATTAAAAAATTCGATGTTCCTGAGCAAGCGCTACAACTTTTGTAGTGAAAACTTTTCTCTAGAGTTACTATTTAAAAAGTTCATTAAGCAATCTTTGTTAATTACCGAGCTTGGCGGATTGGAAAAAATGTTCTGACGTGCTCTATATGGCTCAGAACAATACTGCACTAATTGGAGATGCGTAGCACCTATGTTTAATTTTTGAATACTTGGTGCTTTTTAGCTGAAACACCCTGTATATATATATATATATATATATATATATATATATATATATATATATATATATATATATATATATATATATATATATATATATATATATATATATATATATATATTACTTCTAAAACAAGGGACGTTGCCCGCGATGTGCAACGAACGTAATCGAGCAAAATTGCATTGTCTCGTATTCTCCTGGCGTCGTGCCAAAAAAAGGCGAGCCATCTTCCGTTCCGGAAAACAATGCCGTAAACTACGTCGTCTCTCTCTTTCCCCCTACCCCATCTGTTCATCACCTTCTTCCTCTTCTTCTTCTCCTTCTTTTCTCTCCCTGGTCATTCTGCGGACTTAGCCCTACAGTGCTAAACGGCGGGACAAAACAGAGACGCCCTTGCAGAGAGAAGACATGTGTCCTTTTCGGCCACGTCCAAACACGCCATTAGTTCGCATTAAGGCGCCGCAATTCCTGAGGGGGTCTAAAGAAAAAAAAAAGAACAAAAAAAGAAAGACGACCGCGCGTAAGCTGTTAACCGGTCATCAGTAAAACGGATGAAAGCGTGTCGGCGAGTCGTTAGACGGAGAGAGAGAGAGAGAGATGGTCCTAATGACAGCCAGGGTTCAGATCTCAGAGCTAAGGTAACACTCGATTTGTGGATGGAAAGGGTGCGGAAAGGAATGATTGCACGAAGCTCCGATGTGTACAGGTATATACACAAGCGGAGGGCTTCCAACGACGAGCCAGCTGGAGCATTAGCGCGGGGACAATTAGCGTTTTCGAAAGAAATAGGAACGTTGCTTGAGTGACATTTTCTCTTTTGCTCGTTCGTTTATCACATTAAGCCATGATATACATTGGCATGTTGCACGATCGCGTACCACTACGGTCTTCAGGTGCTGCCTGCTAAGGATACTAAACGAATATGAGCTGGCTGAAGAGCAGTTGCGTGTTCAAACAAAGCAAGAAATATTTGAAATTATTGACGAACACTTACTGTATGGTCTGACTGTCGTTGAAGAGAAATATGGTTTGCTATTTATTGCTTGTCTCGCTATCCAACATATAAATAGTTTCCTGTTATTATACCCATTTTATATATGTACCGTTCTTCCTAACTGTTGCGTTTGCTGGCATGTTGTGTAGGGAGACAGGGATAGAAGCTGACGTTGACGCAGCTTCATCCCGCCGTCCTCACCACACCTTGTGTGTGCCCTGCACTTGTGGGAGATAAACTCAAGCTTGATCTCGAACGACACCTACAGTAGCCAACTGCGACAGCCTTGTTTTAGATTATGTATTGGTGAGAAAACGAAAAGATCAATAGCGGCTCCTGATCGAGGATGCTATCCCACGTCCCTGCATGACGGCGGTTACAGACTTCGACTTTCTTCTTTTTCAAAGCGGTACAGGTGAGAAAAGTAGATGTTGACGACATGCCTACAATGATGTTTTCATACGTGGCATCACTTTTTCCGGGAAAAGTTCAGGTTCGGGATACAAAAAGTGACATCAATATGAATGAACTCTAACGTATGTTCAATCTTTATAGACTCGTCGGCAATCAGCAAAGACTGCTGCGCTATATTCACTCTGACCAAATTATCTGTCGCTGTGAGTGTGTGCGTGCGTGTGTGCGTATGCGTGCATGCGCAAACACAGGAACAACAGCCGCTACTAACTAGTGGCAAAAAGAGGAATAATAATATGAACTGAAACACTCAGCGCATGCATTTCTAAACAGGAACAATGTGGCCCAACTGAAGACGAGGCTCATGCCATTAGAGGCGTCTACGGAGTCTCGAGTAACGTATACAGTAACATTTGGAATGACGGAAGCACAGAAACAGAGAGAGAGAGAGAGGGAAATGAGGAGTGGGTGTATACCAGAGGGAAAGCGGACCGTTTCCGGGTAGGCAAGCTAGACCACTTTGAAAGCAAGTTAGGAATAGGGAAGAAAGGGAAAAACAAGGGAAGAGCTGGGGAAGAGCGAATGAGAGAGAAACCGCTGCAGCGTTTCCGGGTTGGTATATAAATGAGCTGGCATGGCAGAGACGATTCAACAATGGGGCGCCCGTCTGCGGAGGTCCTTGACCCCAGCGGGAGCGAAGGCGTCCGCATTCTCTGTAGTCCGCCCTCGACAAAATCGACACACCTATACACGAGTACAAAGGAACGGACGAGATCACAAGAAGCAAATAAAGAGCTTAAAAACAAAAACACCAACGTTACCACCACAGGGTTCGGAAACCAGTCAGCGGTGTCAATGACCTCGGACGGGTTGCCGGACACCACCGAATCGATAGACGCGACAAACAGTAAAACACATGCAAGGATCTCTTCCTTCGTCCCTCTCCCCCTAGTTCTTTGATTTAGTTTCCTTTTTTTATTGCTTGCTTTTACGCACCATTTTATTCCTTGATCTTGACGCATGCGCCACCGCCGCCTCCTTCTTCGAGAATTCCGCCCTCATAAATTTCCGGGCGCCTGCGGTCACCGTACTGCAGAAGGGCCCGGTACGGTTGGTGCAGCCGAGGAACATTTGAAGCCGCGCAGTATAAAAAAAGTGCGAGCGCGACTTCGCGAGCTTGCGCCCGCAGGTTAGATACGAGAATAATTTATTTAACAGCCTTCCCAGACTCGAAAGGATCGGGTCTGCACTACTTTTTCTTATACGTCGAGCCGAAAATAACGACGTCACCTAATCGCGGCCATTCATTCCGTTCGAGAAGTGGCCGACCAGGTGCGTTCGCCACTCGTTACCTGTACGCTGTGTAATACGTGATGTCTTAGCCCGCACCACTCGCCATAGATTACAGCTGTTTGCACCAGGAAGTATACGCAAAAAAAGTCAAACAACAAACGAGCGTTTAATAACGTCCGAACTGTACCATGCAGGTATACGGTAGTGGTGGTAGCTTATGGAAGTATGAAAGGAGAAAAGACGGAAGAACATACGAAGACCCCAAACAGAGTGCTTACCAACGCGTCGACGCTGTACTATTATCTCTTAACATTGATGTTTTTCTCGCTTTTTTTTTCATCAGATTAATGCCGATGTAAGAACGTTGTCGAACCTTCTCGTACGTACACAGACTCCATCGAAGTATTATGTATATATCACCTGGTCCGAGATCGGGTTGCAACTGGCATGCAAACACGTTCACATCGGATAAGAAAGAAAGAAAGAAAGAAAGAAAGAAAGAAAGAAAGAAAGAAAGAAAGAAAGAAAGAAAGAAAGAAAGCCCGCAAACGCTATGCTCTGAAGTATGCAGCGCCTCTGCAGTGCTCTCTCTTGAAAGATAAAAAATGAAGTGGCAAGGCCTCTCTCCGCGTTTCAGATAAGGTTGGCTGGAAAAATAAAAGCGAATAAAGAAAAAAAATACGCGATATGCAGGCGCGTGCGCGGCACGTTTCCACCCGGCAACTGCTACCGACGAGCCGCCGAGGAGTCAGAGTGGCGACAGCGCATAAAATTGGCTTAAAGGTCCTCGTCACACCGCACACGACACACGAAGCAATATAATACACTTGCGTATGCGTCTCGCGTGTAATGCGGAGAAAGTGGCTGGTCTCCGTGAGAGCCGGCTGCGGGCAGTCACCTCGGTCACGTTGCTATGGTGGGGGGTTTCCCTGTGTGAACAGCCGCCGATACACAGACCGGAGGTCAGAAAAAATAAAAAAATAATAAATAAAGAGAGCTCCGGTAAATGCGATTTTCCTTCTCTCGCCCGACCACTCCCCTGGTGCGGCTGTCCACCTTTTGAATGTCATTTAAAGCGGAGTCGATCACGGCTCGCCGACGTGCGCATAACGGTGCGCCGCTCCAAGCAAAAGGTCAATAACACTTGTTCGGGACACAGGTGGCCCGGGATATGCACTCTCTTTCTCTCTCTCTCTCTCTCCTCTGATGCGACGCCAAAGTGGAAAGGGGAGGGGGCGTGTGGCTTCGCTTTTGCGACGTGACGCTGTTTCTCAACTATCGGGCACTTTAGCTAGGCGACACTTTTCGCGTCGGCAGCTTTAACGAGGAAACATCGACACCGGCCCACTAGAGAGGAAAAAAAAAAAAGACAAAGACGAAAAAACTGGACAAAAAATAAGAGAACAGTCCGGCCTGGCCGAAAGGCCATACAGGCGAACAGAAAGCGAAACGAAACAAGAATATAAATAAAGGTCAGGTGGGAATTTTAAAAAAAAAAGGTATTAAACGACCTGTTGGTGCATATGTAGGGCACCGGCCGCTCCTTTTCCTTTACATGATAGTTTTCGTCGTAGAGTGTTGTTGGCAACCACAACTGAGAGCAATATAACACGGGGACGGACATTCACATATACTGTGACAGTACTGCAATATAAATCACCAGGCACCGAGACCGCTTATTTATCTTTATTTATTCTTGCAATGAAATTATAAAGCCACTTCAAGGACAACAGAACGTGCGCGAAATCGCGGAGCTGTCATCGTATTCGAGAGACGGCTAAACCATTCGAAGGAAAGTCCTCGAGATTGTGTAAGCGGATCGCTCTGTAATTCGCGGTCGGGTGTGTGGAAATGTTTGTGACATTTGGGGTCATGCGTGCTACGGGAACTCAATGCTGGCGCAAGGGGGGCAAGCTATAAGGTACGAAAGCTGTAAAACACGCAGATTATTCCCTTGTCTATAACTTTTTTTTTTTACGTCGAGCAAGAGGGCTAGAACACTGCTGACAAAGAACTGTCAGCAAATGTTCTGTTTATTGCTTTTACCTTGCTGTTCTGTCCATTGAAGAACTGTCTCTTTCTTCGTGTGCTTAATAAAAAAATCAGAGTTTCGCTGCAAGGGCGAAGCAATGAATGCGATAGCAAGAAACTAATGCTATACGAAGTAAGGCTCGCCAATGGACACTCTCAGTTTGAACAGCGCTCCTGTTACAAAGGCGGCCGAAGCAGCGAAGGAAACTAGCGTGCTTCAAGTGTCGAGCTGTGACACTTGATAGTTCGCGCTCATCTTCTGTTTGTTTGTTTAGCGGCGTCGTTTAGCGGCGCTCCGTAACATGAGTGCGGACATCACGGTTAAAGCTTGAAACATCCCTCTTGCCCTCACCACGAGAAAACCACGCGAGCAGACAGCGGCAGGCCAAGGTTCTCCTTGCGCAAATATAAGAAGAAGCGAGCGAGCTCGCCGACGACTTTTAAATGCGCTCGTCGCGCTCCTAGCGCCATCTCGCTGGTAATGAAGAAACGCTTATGAGCGCCGGCTATCTCTGAGTCCGTCCAGCGGCAAAGGGTGTGTGTATATAACGCTCGCCAGTAGCTATGCGGAGGACCTGCGTTCCGTGGCGTAGTGGCTAGCGTCACTCGCTGCGGAGCAAGAGGTCCCTGGTTCGATTCCGCGCTTCGGAAGCATTTTTCTGAATTATTTTTCTTTGGGGCTTTTATATATATATACACACGTATACTTATACGGCGCATGACGGCGACGGGGACGGCAAAATCCAGCCGAGACTGTCCATATAATTGCTATCGCAATAAAAAGAAATTGCCGAAGTTCAGTAGAAGATGTATAGGCTTTAAGTGATGGTGATTAGTTGAACAGAGAGTGCTGCTGAAACCAACGTTACGACAAGCCGAAGACAACTCCTCTTGCTGAAACGTCGGCTACGTTCCTTGTTCAACCATTTTTCAGCAAAAACTGACCTACCTGAGAAGGAGCCGTTCTCGGGAAATTTGATCGAAGATCGCTAAACAGGAAAAAAAAAACGGTCGCGAAACACAGACACAAGCGGAAAAGCCCCTTGCGTTCATCTTTCAGTTTAATTCAATTCAGTGTCTTTATTTTCTTGACAAGTCAAGAGGAAGGTATAGCTTATGTGTCTGACGAAGGTCCCCGCTTCCACATGCACTTCGCTTAACGATGAACATTCTTCTTTAAAGCATATTGCTCATATACGAAAGGTTTAAGCAGTAGTATGAGCAAGACACGACAAACACTCATTTAAACTGCATATATCCAATATTCAGTTCACCCTATGCAGTTCGTCTTTTCACCCCGTGCCTTTTAATGTGAGTGCTGGCGCTCCGCACATAACTTAAAGGGACACTAAAGGCAAATAACAATTTATGTCAGAGTGAAAGCCCAATGTATGACAACTTCTAAAACGGCAATATTATCAACAGCAGTGCCCTACTTACCGAGAAATTAAGCTAAATGTATCACATGATGAGCGCCACGAGTGGGACATTTTCGAAGTGATCCCGATGACGTAGGGAAGTCGGCCTACAATAAATCACTAGTAATCAAACTAGCAGCAGTAAAAAAAGAACATTCCGAGCATCAAAAGACGTAATAAAATGCTGTTTGTTCGTTTCCGCTTGATTCATGGCAAACAAAACCTCCGTGGCGTTGCCATGGGGAACGGCGCGCGTGGTTCAAAGGTTCCGTTTTCGCCGAACTGCGCCTCGCCCGTCTCAGTGGTAGTTTCGGGATCGCGTACTGCCGTGCGTGTTTTGCGCGCTCGTGAAAGTCGCTCTGACAGAAAGTTCGACAAAATGCCGCATGCGTGTGATATTGCCGGATGCCCGAATGGTGCACAACGCCAGTGCTGCAGCAAGGAAACCGGTGTGTCTTTTCACTTGGTGCCGCGGAATGAACCCGTATACGCTCGAAGTGGCTTAGTGTCATGCCATTGCGCCAGTGTGCTAAACAATCAAAACCTCTGCGTGTGTGCTCGCTGCACTTTCGTACTGAGGAATGAGGATTACGAGACCAACCGCAACTTGGTAAAGGCTTTGAATGTGCCGATCCGAGCAAGTCTTTGCCGCAGCGCCGTTGTTGCTACTGTGGGTCCCGCTACTTCCGCTCGGCTGCTACAGTGTCGGCGGCCGCGCAGTAAAAGCGGGCAACGTTGGGCACGGCAGCAGTGACGTATGAAAGTCGTATTTTCAGGCGGGAGATTTGAAGCGCGTTAACGCGGTGCGGACCACTAAAAACGTGATTTTATTTCAAAATAAGCACTTCCTTGGCACAAAAGCAGCACTACGAGGTTTCTGGACCGCTATTTCAACAATCAACGTCGACTTAATATTTGCCTTTAGTGTCCCTTTAATCATTGTTTCATTTAACGGAACCGAATATTGGATTTCGAGCATGCTCGAACGCTCTTTGGGGATGATATTTCTATATATTTTTAAAAGACAATTGTCTCCTTGGTCTTCCTACCACTCTTTGCAGCGGGTTATGATGGCCATTTCTTATTGAATTCAACGTGTTGTGAATGGAGGATTTCCCTAGAGCCATCAGCATAACCAGGGTAATAATAATCATTTATGGTGTTTTACGTGCCAAAACCACGATATAATTTTGATGCACGCTGTAGTGGAGGGCTTCGGAAATTTTGACCATATGATATTCTTGAGCGTGCGCTGGCATCGTACAGCACACGGGCCTCAGCATTTCGCCTCCATCGACCGCCGCGGCCGGTATCTAACCTGCGACTTTCGGGTCAGCAGCGGAGCACCAGTCATCACTGTGCGACAAGGTATCGAGGTATCGCGGGTGCTGTGGAGAGATGAAAGCGTCGCGCAACTAGTGCATAATTAGTTTAATTACGTAGGAACATTTGCCTTATAGTTGGATTTTTCCTGTGGCAGGCAATATTTTAAAACGGCAAAAAAAAAATTGGCCGCGTATCTGCGTGCCTCGCTGCAAATGTCGTCTAAAGACGATAGAAGAGGCGCTGCGTGAGATATGGACGCCATCTGGCAATACGTCGGGAAACATGAGTGCTGTGTTGCGGGCTGGTAGTCCCGGTGCAGCAGCAGGCGAAGACCGGCGGTGACAAACGCGACGGGCGGGGACGCCAGCGAGCCCGAACACGCGGTTTGGCGCGAAGCGCCGAAGCAGAAGAAACGTCCGCACTCAACGAGTACTCTCCACGCACTCTTTTATTTACACGTCGCCTGGGTAAAACAGGAATGCCAGAGCGGCGCCCCATGGCATTCGTACAGTGCAATACTGAACCGAAACCGAAACACAACAATGAGCTCGTGCAGAGGGCACGGAGTAAGGCAAGTTTCAGCGCAGTCGCATTTTCAGCGCAGCTTAAGAAACTAGGGTCTCTAGAATTACGTATCTATGTATTTTCTATTAAAAAAACACACCACCTAAAACTTACCTAGCGATGTTGCGCCTCATATATGCGTAATGTTTGCTTTTTATCGATAATGTACACAAGTATGAACCTAATCAGCCGTTCAAGATGGCTGGCCCTTGGGCAAGTGGTTCATCTTTGGCCGGGTGGCTGAATCGAGTGACGTGCCGAAAAACAGAAAGACAGACCAAAATTTCTGCGTTCAAGTTCCCCAAGAAAGACTATCGTCTTTGAAAAGCAGCATTGCATTATACGAAGTCAAATCAATGAATCGCGCAGTCTAGTGCACGTTTTCTTGTTGGCCGAATACCAAGAAAGCCACGGTCAGCGAATGTTGTGATCGAGGCCTCACGGCTGGTCGCGTTGACAACGTCTATTGGACGAAGGCGGGGAGCGAACGTTTTGACGCCGATGACGGGAGCTACGACCCGTCACGCGTACTGCGCACGTGACATTTATATGCAACCTCGTGCTCTTGGTCACGTGCGCGCCGCTCGCTGCAGGTGCGCTGTTTCGGGAGAGAGCGCCAATAACAACGCGCGTTCGGTCGAAACACGGAAGAGCTCACTCACCTCACCTGGGGAGTGAACTACCCCGAATGCCGTTTCCTGGCAGTTCACACAAAACACGGGGAAAGAGGGGGGGGGGGGGGTGAGGGGGGTACAGTGAACCCGAACGCGTTGCGTCTTGCTCGACGCGGCTCGATAACGCGGCGCTTGCAACGCGCGCCGGTGCAGTACACATACATGCACAAGCGCGCGCATGCGGCGTTTCTCGCGTTGTTCGATGCAGTGCGACTTGCAGGCAACCGCAGCTCTTCGTGGACAAGTGTTTACGCCGAAGAAACATGACGTCGCGAGTACTGTAGTTTCACACAGAGCGTACGACGCTGCGGACCAGGCTCTGTGCGGACGCTATAGCGTGACTTCTTGCAGAGGCTGCGTTCAGCAAGGAAACGGTTCAGTGTTCTTTACAAACCAGTAGTCGAAATTGCTTGTTGTTTAGGGTGAGTATAAAAAAAAAAGATGTTTTATATTTTAGAAATGAACAAACTTTGTTATACGGCTGTAAATTCCTTGCTTGAGGTATATATCAGCTGAATGATATATTAGGGCACCATCATCTCACAACGATATAGCGCATCCTATATTCGAAGGAATGTATGATTTATTTGATTTTCTTTAGTTTATCCATGCCATATGGGATGCACTGCGTGACTTCATGACACAAGCGGTAGAGAACAAGAGTTACGAAAGACTAAAAATAATTTATTTACTGGAAAAGTCAATAAGGCGATTGACCTAAGGATTCATTGACCAAGTGATCGATAAATCAGTGGCTATATCGATTGGTTGTTTAACCCGAAGATATGTATGCCGATAATAGCCGAGTGAGGGTGAGCTAATCAACTATTTATTAGTCGAAAAAAAAAATACGTAAGAACACAATGTGACTACAGAAGATAAGACGAGGCTTAAGGAAATGTCCGACAGACAAGCAGCGGTCGAGTATAAGCTCGTAGAGGACGATGCGAAGAAGAGATCGATAGATCTTCATCCTCCACAAGCAGCTCCTTTCGCCAGATAGAGCCGAGGGATTAGAAGCCAACTGCGTTTTAGGCCTAGAGCACCGGTCTATCGGTGACCCTTGAGACGGGTCGTTACTCTCGGCGCGGCTGATTGGCCTCAAGATGGCTGCTGTTAAACTCAATAGAGTTCCGTATAATATATATAGCCCTAGGATTAAGCTCGCGAGTTCTTGCTTAAGCCGGCCGCCGAAATGGCGGCAAGCGCGGGGAGTTTCGTCGGAGTACACTTAATCTCCACAGCAGCATTTGGTTGATATGCGAAGGCGTCTTAAACATCAGCGAGCGGCGGTCAATGTCCGTCTGTCGCAGCGGTATTAGAGGGCAGTAATTCAATAGTCCAGAAGCTGGTTGGCTACATCGTAAAAACGAAGCCATATGCCTACTAAAGACTTCCCATCACTGCGCGCCACCTGCGCACTATGTAAATATACGCCAGCTGAAAGAGTGATGTATGTACTGAACACAGAGTGCAGTGCCTGCATCAGTGTAGACGAAGGCTCCGCGAACTACCATCACTCAACGTTCCGAAATTTCGAAGGTATTTATTTATTTATTTATTTATTTATTTATTTATTTATTTATTTATTTATTTATTTATTTATCTGAAATGCCCTCAAGGTACATACAGTACATTATAGAAGGGAGGGCCAAGTACACAATTATATGTAACACGGAACAAGATGCGAAGAGAGAAGAAAAAAAAAGCATAACAATCAATGAAGTGAGTACAGTATCAATGTACAATAAAGACAAAAAGAAAAGGATAACACCGATATAAACAATGGTTATAGAAAACATACCGCTGGATTGACTAAATCAGATATGAATCTGTAATGATAAGAAGAGAAAGTACCAGGGCACGAGCTCAGAGCACCAAACAGGAAGAGAAAAAAAAAGAAAAGAAAGAAGAAAAAAAGGCAGAATTTTACAACTCTCGATCACGTTCATAAGAGCATGTTTGAAAAGAATTGGATCGCGTATGCTCACTATAGGTGATGGTAGGTTATTCCATTCGACTGTGCTTTAGTATCGCCAATTGTCACAGCAGCGTATACATGAACGTTCAGCGACTTCGGACATCATCTTGGGCGTAGGGATGGTAATATCGAGGAAGGCTCAATCGGTTAAGAGCGCTCCGCAAAACGATTAGTCGTCACCGATGTCCGCCTTTCAGTTGACCAGCCTAATAGATCAAAACTCTTCGATCAACCGATTTACAGGATTGCCGCGAAAATTATGAAATCGCACTAGAATGCCGAGGCAGATGCCACGGCTGTGACGCTGCGGCGAGTGCATGGTGGACGATAGAGAGCGACACTCGATAGTGTCGAATGTTTTCTCCAGTCCCAATTAATGACGCATCGTCGAAGTAAATCGTCTTTCCTCTCCTCCATCACACTCTGTGTAAAACATTTCCTGCGTATTTTCCCTCGTTGTATCGGTCCATGCCTTATTAGAAAAAGAATATATTCGGTTGTTTGCAATCGATGTACAGTTTGACGGCAGTGCTGCCACAAATTTTTGCCTGCAGAAGGGGAGTGTGTGCGGTGCCGACACTTCTTCAGTCGTGGAGCGCAAAAGCTCATACCTAAGACAATTGTGCACACGGTCAAACAATTTCACGAACAATCGACCAACTTGTTCATTTCGCACTTGCGGTATACGAGTTAGGCAGACAGACAGACAAAGAACTTTAATGAAGTCCTGATGGACTAGCCGAGGAGGACCCGCTGGGGGCCCCGGCTCGTCGCTGGCTGCTCCCAACTCGTCTCAAGTAATCACGCTTAGGATGCTTCAGACGAGTTAGGCCTGTCTTTTTTTATTTTTTTTTTAAGAGGCGAAGCACCTTAGGGTCTAGGCTTGTCCGTTTTGTGGTGTCCATGCTCACGGCACAGCACCTTGTAAAATCCACTAAAAAAGGTTTAACAAGAAACTAATATCAATAATAATTGTGACAAAACAATATAAAACACCCAGAAGCATAAACCATTTGTGCTAGTCGGTGATTTCCACGTAGACATTATGAACCTTAGGACCTAGCCTTGTCGTCGACGCTCACTGTCCGCTGTCATGGTGGTTAGAAAACCGTTGCTATATAGTCGAAAGATATGTATGTATGCGAATAAAAAGAATGTTTACAATAGACGAGCAGCAATCATAATTGTGAAAAAACAGTAGTCGGCCACTTCAACGTACACAATATGGATCTTAAGACCGCGCTTTGTCGTCGACTCTTAATGTCACTTTATGTCACTCAATTTACATTATATGCGGCAACGCTCGGGTAACATATGTGAGACACAAAAAAAGGTTAAACAGTGCACTAACATCAATCATAATTGTGACAGAACAATATAAAACACCTACACAAACCGTTTGTACTAGTCGGCGACTACAACGTGGACATTATGGACCTTAGGAACTAGCTTCGCCCACTCGTCATCATTCACTTTGCGGAGATGCGTTTCATTTTTTTTTTAACCTGCACTATTCGCTTCGATAAGATCCAAATGCAAAGTGCATAGCGAGTATTGGTGATGCAAATCCTTGGGCGGATCACTGCTTCTGGTGGTGCAGGTGAAGCAAACTTGAGTTCCGATGCCAAAGTGTGCTGGGGATTCGAAGGAAGGGACTGTTAATCTATTGTTATACTCGGAGTGGTTTGAGGGGTCGTTGCGAACATTACAACGTAGACAGATGAGCTTCCATGAGATGCTTGAAAAAAGAATAACATTTACAAGTTGAAAAGTCAATACACGCCCCCTTTTCCCTTCCCTTCCAGTGCGCACACCTGTATGTATAGCAGCGGAGTTGTCGATCGCAGCAACATCTGCAGCGTCCGAGCGACTATTGTCACGTGCTAATTGTGGGGTCACACGATCATCGTTTGGCACGGACCATATTGATGAAAGGAGAAGGAAACCTGCTGTATTGATTGTCACCGAAACAATGGCGCAAAAGGCAACGAAAGCGCTGCGACGATTTGAAGTGCGGCCGTGCCTTATCGAACATCTCAGCCAAGTGACATTCCCTTAGGTCTGTAGAAAAGAGCGTGTGGTTCGAAAAACCAAAACCTGTAACATTTTATGATCATGCCTGCGCGCGCTCTCTTCGTCTTCTTTTTCATCTCCTGCTGCGCTCTCCGAACACTTTCGAAAGCCCGCGCTCACAAAAAGAGATAGAAAAAACAGACATCAGTACAGAAAGAAAAGGAAAGAGAGAAAAAGAGAGTAACAAAGAAAGAAAAAGAAAGAGATAGAAAGAAAGAGGAAGCGAGGAATAGAAAGAAAGAGAGAAAGGAATAGGAAGGAAACGTGACGTAAAATCACGTACTGGGTGATTCCACGTAAGATCGAACAAACGATGGCTGGTCGACCTCTCAAATTTATTTGAAAATTTTATATATTATTGCCTGATGAGTGGAAAGAAGAGATCCGCAATTTGTTTTGTCGCCAAAATTTTTTTCGAACCACAGGAAATCAATAATGACGAAGAGGTGGAGTGGAGCGCTCATCCGCTCTGCTGTTTTGGCCAACTTTCGTTATGAATTGCACAAAATATATTAAAGTGAGGTAGTTGAAATTTATTTACCTAAATATATGCATGTTTTTGCTTCTGCTCAGGTATTTTTAGTTTTTATGTGTAGTGTAGATGTTTTTATAAAAAACCTCAAAAATGGCCCAATCGGCAAAATTTTCTTTACTTTGAAGGTCTTTATCTCAAAAATGCCTTGTATCAGAGCGACAAAAATTCTGCATTACGTTCTTCGCATGCCTATCTACCAAACTGCCAAATCTTGTATTTATATAACTTTTCAGTAAAGAGATATGATCGGGCTAACTTCAAGAAAACACCGAACAATGAAAACTTCTGACGACAATAAAAAAAAAACCCATTTTTTAAATTTCTTAAACTTTGTCCACTTATTCTCCTCAACATCAGCTTTCACAATCATTAAAAACATGTTGCATAATGTCGTTGCACTAATAGTTACGGCCCCTCCAATGAGACCCTTTGGCAAGGATGTGCAATTCCGACTTCTTGCCCAGCAAGTGTATAAAATACAGGCAGGATTGAATTTCTTTTTATTAAAAGGTCAGCAGGTACCTAAAAAGGTGTCGCCGGCACTGAAGACGTAATTTTTTAAATTATGTGGTCACTGCAGCGGCCACGAGCGCGGAGCTACCGAGTAGGCGCGCGCGCGCCCGAGGTGCTCGTTGTAAGAGACGGCGCAGTGAGAGCTCGTTCTCGCGCCCTCAGACCGATTGAGTTCGAAACAGCAACACCTCTCGGGTGACTTGAACGCACGTGCACTGGAGCTTCGCTATTCTATCCGCCCTCTGTTCGCATCTCAGCTAGGCGCTGATAACACGGCGGAGATTGAAGCAAGATGAAAACTCTATAAGGGAGCTATGTGAGCGCTCGCTTCACGCACGCTGCTGCCACAGAAACTGCGCTGCGCCAGTTGCGATCAGTGGAAAGCATGAACGTGGCGCTCCAGTGGCAAATCAAAATATGAATTGTCAAAGGAAAGAAAAGCAAAACTATCGGTAACCGGATGCGCTTGTCTATATTAGATGTCGGCAGCAGACGGCGTGAACTGGCCGCGCATTCGGTGCGCTGTTCACTCTTCATTCGGCACGGATAATTCTTGTGCTTTGCTCTTACTCTACTCCTCCTGTGCGTCTCATGACGAGAAAGTATAGCTCTGAAGAGTCTGTTGTGGAGACTACCTTTCGAAGCACAACAAGCTTAAAGGAGTACTGACACGATTTTAAAAAAAATTCGGATTGTTGCTCTAAATAAAAATACTGGTGTCGAGAAACCTAAAACGACTATTGTCGTGCCTGGGGATGCATCCTATATATTTTAATTAGCGCCACCTTAAAAAGACACTTTCGGTTTCGATATCGAGGGGGTGGCTTCTCAGTGTCGTTTCATAGCAGTGTGACGTCACGGAGATACAGAAATTCGCGACGTACTAGCGGGAAATCCGTCATCTGCTCGTGGTGCGATAGACAACGATGAGTGAATTGTCGTCCAGTGACCCTGACAGTGATTTCTACGATTTAGGCTGCATGCAGGACGCAGAACTCGCGAACTCGGAGGAACTGTCTTGACTTGTCGGGATAATGTCCTTGCAGTGTGGCTGGCTTGCATGTGCTCAGTGACGAAAACTTCAAAGTCAAATTAAAATATTTTATACGTATTCTCCGACTCCAGTGTGTGGACAGCGTGGACACTGCATACCAACGAAGCAAAAAATGTCCCTTTTGCGATGTCTTAAAATCGTGTCAGTACTGCTTTAATTATTGCAAAGAAGCCAAAATTTCGCAGAGTTACCGACCTAGACATAAATGCTTTGAAGGAACGTTTAACGCCCGAAAGATCAGTGACTGTCAGTGAGACGGACTACTTGTGCTACGCGTGCTTTTGCTACCACTGCAATGAAAGATCTTCACGGAACGCACAGTTTAACGATGACATTCTTATGCCCCCTGAAAATGAAATCGACGCAATTAACCAGATCACTGCGACTACCGGTGCACGTGCGTTCAAGTCACCCGAGAGGTGTTGCTGTTTCGAACTCAATCGGTCTGAGGACGCGAAAACGAGCTCTCACTGCGCCGTCTCTTACAACGAGCATCTCGGGTGCGCGCGCGCCTGGTCGATAGCCCCGCGCTCGTGGCCGCTGCAGTGACCAAATATTTTCAAAATTAACGTCTTCAGTGCCGGCGACACCTTTTTAGGTACCTGCTGGCCTTTTAATAAAAAGAAATTCAATCCTTTTTCAAAATTGGCTAGCGCGAAAATCGACAAGGACTAAGAAGGAACACTGATGTACAGGACAGGCGCTAGTGTTCGTCAGTGTTCCTTCTTAGTCCTTGTCGATTTTCGCGCTAGCCAATTTTGAAGATTATGAACCAAGTAGCCCAACAACGTATACTATTAAAAATTCAATCCTGCCTGCATTTTATACACTTGCTGGGCAAGAAGTCGGAATTGCCAATCCTTGCCAAAGGGTCTCATTGGAGGGGCCGTAACTATTAGTGCAACGACATTACGCAACATGTTTTTAATGATTGTGAAATCTGATGTGAAGGAGATTAAGTGGACAAAGTTTAAGAAATTAAAAAAATGGTTTTTTTTTAATTGTCGTCAGAAGTTTTCATTGTTCGGTGTTTTCTTGAAGTTAGCCCGATCATATCTCTTTACTGAAAAGTTATATAAGTACAAGATTTGGCAGTTTGGTAGATAAGCATGCGAAGAACGTAATGCAGAATTTTTGTCGCTCTGCTACAAGGTTTTTTTGAGATAAAGACCTTCAAAGTAAAGAAAATTTTGCCGATTGGGCCATTTTTGAGGTTTTTTATAAAAACATCTACACTACACATAAAAACTAAAAATACCTGAGCAGAAGCAAAAACATGCATATATTTAGGTAAATAAATTTCAGCTACCTAACTTTAATATATTTTGTGCAATTCATAACGAAAGTTGGCCAAAACAGCAGAGCGGATGAGCGCTCCACTCCACATCTTCGTCATTATTGATTTCCTGTGGTTCGAAAAAATTTTTGGCGGCAAAACAAATTGCGGATCTCTTCTTTCCACTCATCAGGCAATAATATATAAAATTTTGAAATAAATTTGAGAGGTCGACCAGCCATCGTTTGTTCGATCTTACGTGGAATCACCCTACTACTTGTCCAGGTGACTTGTTATATTATTGTTTGGCAGATGTAGCACCGCCTGATGTGGACGCACTCACGTTGACGCCTAGTGGCACAACTCCGTACCGACGACTAACACCCATGATCATGATTTAACCCTTGCGATAGGTGAAGTTCTTAACACATACCTGGACACCGCATATGGGGTAAATCCCGCGCAAATATGGCATCAACAAGCACATAATAAACACTGACACTCGGTATGCACTCCTCCAAAGCGTCATGAAACGCGAAGAGAAGCACTACGAGCGTTGTGCGTTCCTTCTAGCCTGGCAGTTAATTCTCACAGGGTGAGCGGGGAACGCGGTGCGACAGCCAAGCGAGCGTCGGAGAGCTATTTTTCGATATGGATGGACGCTATGAGCGAGGCTTGGGCTGAAGCCACCACCTCGCGGTGTTTTAAACGAAAGCACACTTCTATTGGAAACGCACCGAATGGGACGGTCGCAGCAACGGCGGGTTTTTTTTTGTTTTGTTTTTCGAGCGTGGTGGCACACATGTCACCACCGCCTTACAAAGGGGACGCTAATAGTATCCATCCATCCATCCACGCAACAGCACTGTGAGGGGAAAGTGTGAAAGATAAAAAGCGCGTACATATACCCTCCGTTATGTGTTTGACGGTAGCTCAGTGGGCTAAACGCCCGCCAGACATCGTCGCTGACCGGGAGGTCATGGGTTCCTCTCTAGTCAACGGAACTTTTTCTTATAGTTTTTTTTCTTTGCCATTTGATGGCGTTCATTTTGCTGACGTATTTCCGTCGTCCGGTCCATAGACGCCAACAAACCTGATGCGCAGAGAAAGGATGGACGGATGCTATGAGCGTCCCCTTTATAATGGGGCGGTGACAAGTGTGCCACCAGGCTCGACAAAAAAAAAAAGTTCTTTACTCTTCTTTTTCTTAGTGTTGGCCTAGTGTTTTTACTTCAATTAAAACTATCTTACTTCAGAAAAGAAAAACTTAAGTTTTCAGCTCCGTTCTCTGCCCTTTACGGCAGAATGTCCTTATTTTTTTCCAATATTTATTTTTGTCCTTTCTCTCCAATTTTCTGCCACCAATACTCTAACCGCCTCTTACTTATTTCAATCGCAGGTGTGTTCAGCTTTCCATTGTCTCTAAAACCCAAGGCGTCATGTAGGCTCGTGCCCAAACGTACACCTGGGTGGATGTCTCCACATTCAATCAGAACATGCTCCGCCGTTTCCTGATCTTCCCCGCAGCACGTGCATTGTTCTTCTTCTTTATTGAATCTCGCTTTATAACTACCCGTTCTAAGGCTACCTGATCTCGCTTCAAACAGTAAAGCGCTTCCCCTTGAATTACCGTAAAATACCTTCCTCCTTATTTCATTTTTGCCCTTTCGGTAGTTACTCAAAGCCGGTTTTTTCTCCATAGCTGCCGTCCAGTAAATCCTCTCCGCCTCTCTGACTTTTAGCTTAACGCTCTTTGTTGACATATAATAATAATATAATAATAATAACGTTTATTTACACCAATACAAAGTTGATGGAGGGGGTGAGAATAAAAGCGACTGTCCGCTTGACTACCAGCTTACACTACCAGCCATATATTTACTAGTGAGCCTCCTAGTTCTTTTTCTCCACTGTGTGTTCACGCTCTTCCTATACAAATAACGGAACACATTCCTTGCCCATCTACTCTCCTTCATATTCCTTAGCCTTTCTTCGAACCTTATTTTGCTGAGCCTCCCTCGCCTCAAAACCTGCCCATCCCATATCGCCCTTACACCCTCATTTATCGTCTTCCCGTGAGCACCCAACGCGAGGCGTCCCACAGTCCTTTGATTTATATCCATTCCCGATTGCACCTCTGCCCTCATGCACACCACTGAGTTCCCAAAAGTAAGCCCCGGAACCATTACACCTTTCCACAGACCTCGAAGCACCTCGTACCTATTGTATCCCCACAATGCTCTGTGCTTCATTACTGCAGCATTCCTCTTTCCTTTTGCTGCCGAGGCTTTTTCCTGTACCTCCATGTATCTGTCACCCTCATTTATACATACTCCGAAGTACTTGTATTCGCTCACCCTCGGTATTTCTTGGCCCTGTATTGGCACCGCCTGATCACAAGGATCATTGAATACCATCAATCCACATTTTGTTACAGTAAATCCTAGTCCTAGAGCTTCCCCTTCCCTTCCGCATATATCCGCCAGCTGCTGTATATCCTCTCGACTGTCAGCAAATAAGACAATATCGTCAGCATAAAATTATCCTGGAAGCTTCTGCTCAATCATCACGCCACCCTGTTTGTGTGACAGATTAAAACCATAGAAAAGTGCAGTCGAACGCCACCACGCGTCCAAAGGCATCGAAGGTGATATGGTGGTCACGCAGAAGGTTGCGGTTAAAAACAATAATTCCGACGCCAGTCGAACGCGTGCTAGCGAACGAAAAGTAACAATCAATGTTAAATGCGCGTTTGAATGTCGGAACATCTGGGAGCTTCAAAAAGTTAGTTTCCTGTAGAAAAAGTAGGTCACAAGATAGCGAATAAGCAAAATTTATAACTTCAGCCTGTTTTTGAGGGTTGCGGAAACCATGAACGTTACACGTAATGACTTTTAAAGTGAGAGCCATGGTGAAAGAGATCGCAATATCCACAGTCGATGGAACCACTAGGTAAGGGCACACCCAGCTTAAGTCATCCTGAAAAATCTCCGTGATCGATCTGGTTACACTGCCGACATCTTCCGCCCAGTCGAACAGGCTTTAGCCTAATGTGCACCACAAAAATTACTGCGAGAAAGAACTTTAGCTTCGATATCAGCCTTTAATCAAACGATTGCAAGGTAACGAAAACGCCTGAAATGGTGCCGTTAAATCTCTGCTACGAATTCCTAACCAAGCAAGAGGCAGGTTCAACTATTGGCGGCGAGGAGTTACGGAGTCGCCCTCTATCGGACGCGCCTCGATTGCGTGCTAGGCAGGATGCCGCCGGCGCGCCCCCGATAGGTTTTGCTGTCGGCGCTCTACAAAATCACCTCGCTGAAGCCCTCCGGGACATTTCTGCAGGTACTTTCGAAAAGAAATATGTTCTTTCCTGTCAAAAGAATAATTTTCGATGAACAGAAAGCACAAGATAGTCTACAGTCGCTGTATCTCTGCAGAAAACCGAGCACCCGCTTCATGCGGTCACCGCGTTGGAGACCCCTGGACCGGCTTCTTGCGTGAAAGGTAGTCAGTCGCTGAGTGCAAAATACGTGAAATATCTCGTTAGAGTAGACTGCCTGTATAATCAAACGGAGCATAACAGAAAGAAGCCTCAAGCCAGCGATCGCACGGGTTCGCGACGACTGACGGTGCCTCTGCATGTATGAGCGTCTGCATGTATGCTCGTACTGATGGTTTCGCTTTTGCTTCGAGCGCGTTTTGGCACCGAGCTGTGAACTTTAGGCCTCAGAATATGAGAATTTGTGAGTACACAAACAACTACTGTTGCGCGGACGCTATAAGAGCAGTTCAAAAACAATTTCGTTACAAATATATATACGGCTTCGGTGCGCATGGCAACTTTGTGATGTGCCGTCCCGACGATTCAGTTTTTTTTTTTCGGTCTAAATTCGTGTACGTTTCAATGTCATTTGACAAGTTATCTCGCACTGCGTATTGATCGGCCTTCTCAGCGGGCAAATGCCGCTGCTTCTGTTTCTTTATTCAGTGCATTCGTTTCGTATCGTTCTCACACAAAACGTGAGCAAATGCGACGCCTTTTTTAATGCTCCTTAATTATCGTTCCCTTTGCATTCCAGTGAACTTGCCGCTCTCTGTCATCAACATATTCATAGACCAAAGCTTCACCACTTCGAGATTGCTGGTGGAAGGAGACGCAGTCTACGAGATCGAGCATGGTAGTAGCATGCAACGTCAAGGAAAACACAGAAAATACAGTAACGTTCGCCGGACTTGTTCTGCAAACGTCGGCTGTGAACTAGGACCCACGCGAACTTGAAATAGCGGTGAATAAAATAGAAGTTATTGCAGCAACCAGCAGCCGCAGAACAAGATAGTAACTATTTGACGAGTACCCCAGCAATTTTCGCAGCAGTGTCATGTTTAACGCCAACAGGGTGGCATCTTTCCCATGTAAATAAATGAGGCTCCAAGAAAATACATGGGGTTGGAGAGGCCCAACGTCAGTTTGAGAGTGACACAAATAAATTTGGGACATAGTGTTTGCGTCAGGGGAACGCAAGCTTGACTGAAAAAAAAATGTTACTGCCAACATAAATGCAGCACACAGCCACAGCATTTGACTCTCTCGCTATGTACGTCCACCAGCAAACGTCGCGTAGCTCATGAAGGCGAAAGCCAGATCGATGCCTCTTCAAACGGGAAGATTGACCGTCGCGGCGTCAAGACGAGTGACGCAAAAAAGAATCGTCCCGTGATGAGGTCAACATATGACGCACAGACCTCATAAATTTGTAACTTCATTATGACATCACCATGACGTGACATAACGTTATGTCACATGATGACGTATTCACACGACATGGTCCCTTTGCATTGCCTCCATGATCGGTCACGGAGGCCGTGCAAAACCGCGTTAGGTGCAGAACGCTTTTGGAGGGGGGCGCGGGAGAATCAATACATCAACTGACAAGAAGAAGAAGATGGCTTTCACCTTCTAGTCATCTTTGGCGAATGCATAAGGGACCCTGTGAGTTTTTTAATTCAACGTATCTAAACAATGACTTGCGCATCTGCAGCCGATTTTGTGGATGCTGAGCACGGGGCCGGAGATCAAGATGTCGCACGGGAGGGTTCTGAGATGGTATCGCACGTGGTAAAAGGTAGCGCCTTTTCCATCCTGTGGCAGATAAGCATTATTTGCCGGCGGGAAGCGCGCGTGAGCCATCATCTCAGTGCGCGCTGTCTGCTACTCACCGAACATCGCAGGCCCGACGCAGTAACGAAAGTCTTCGTCGCGGAAGTGCTTGTTTCACACAAGTGTCGTAGCCGATGGCTACTTGCCGGTTCTTAGCTTTACAACCCATGCTTCACGCAGTTTCTTGTCCCGCGGGTAGCGAGCGGTGCATGCTGACACTGGGCTCCGTTGCGTAAGCCCAGCACTGCGGCACCGAGCGGTAGAGCCCCATGTTCGTCGCCTTCGGAGGCAGCCACTCCATTAAAATGGTTTCAATTGAGCAGAAAATGTGAGAAAACTTCCGTGTTTGAACAGACCGGAGCGCATGGGTACTTGAAACTTGTTTTCGAAGCACGCGGCAGCGCTCCACAAGCAGCCGACGCGGCCGCTGAGACCACGTGATCCTGCCAAGCACGTCACGCCGACGGTGGCGCCGGCGTTTCCAGTGGTGGGCCTCGAGGCCAATAAGAAGCAACAGTTGATAGTCAGCACTCGTGTCGTCGGTTCTTCCTTCTTTTGTATGCACGTGTGTGTGCTGTTTTGTGACGAAGTTCGACCAACTCGCCCAAATAGCTACTTTGCTCATGGTTAATACTGTGCCATTAGGATTGTGGTAGCAGGAACAGTGTAACGCTCTCTCATTTGACTTTGATGACGTATTTCGGTCACGGAAATACGTCATTAAAGTCTTGGTGGACTCATGACAAATAAAGGGCGGCGGGGGCTGCAGGCTGAAGAAATATCGGCGAATTGACAATAATTACATAGAAAACTGGAATAGAAATCGGGTATTTTCAGCGCGCATGTCACAAAGTTGCAATTTGTCAACATAGGTTAGAAGCAAAAAAAAAAAAAAAACTCTTTCCAATCCACTTTTGGTGCTGAGCATTTATAGCCAACTCGCAAATGTCTACATCAGGGTTGCTCACCTACAGGCGCAGAAAGTTGTGTGTCCGTTCTTAAGCACTGTATAAGCGTCCTGTGGCCTCCTAACCTCACTGAGCCCTATTACATCCCATTTAACACCCTCTAATTCCTCGAATAGTAGAGCTAGACTCGCCTCACTTGATAAAGTTCTAGCGTTATACGTTACCAAGTTCACATTCCAATGGCGGCCTGTCCGGACCCAAAGATTCTTAGCACCCTCTGCTGCGTCGCAGGTCTGACCGCCGCCTTGGTCAGTTGCTTCGCAGCCACTGGGGACTGAGGGCCGCGGGTTATTTGTTGTATTCATGTGGGAGGTAGTGGCCAAGTACTACACCAGGGTGGCCAATCCTGCTCTGATGAAGGAGTCCATTGCTGGCTGTGGTCGCCAGTGAGGCTGCACCCCAGGCCTTGGCGACATTTAAACAAAGTAAATGTAATTTATACAAACTACTACACAGTCGTGTTTTTATATTGTGTTCCCCCCTTCCCCCCACCTCCCGCCACCCCCCAAAGTAACTAGAGCCCGGGCTCTAGTTATTTGTGTGGATAGTGGAACAGTATAAACTGTATATGAGTATAATGTATCAGCCTTTTTGAATGCGCCCATCAAAAATGTCGATTAATCGACGAAAAAACTCGCACCGACATGGATTCATCGATTAATGACTGAAGTGGTGAACGATTAATCGGTAATCGATTACAAGGAAACATTTTCACATAAAGAGAATTATATAATAGGCTCTAAATGCGTGCACAATTTGTTTTTGGTTGCACTTATTTCGAGCGAGGAAATATAATACTTTTGACGTTGGTCCTGGAAGGCGGTACGTCGGACGAACCGTCGAACATCTCAGGGCCTTCACCGAAGTTATCAGTTCCAGTCGTTCGCAGCACATTGAGGTTGAAACCAAACACATTCACTATGTAGAAGGTTTAGTTCATCCTATCAGCAATATATATTGCTCTTTCTTGGGTACTAGTCCAAAGAACGGGCAAAAACAAGTTGCGTCCACATATAGCAGCAGCACAACAATTATAAAATATCAAATAAAATAAAACACTGCAGTATATTCCTCGGTGAACCGTTCTTGTGTGGAGGCGAAACGCGAGCGCGACAATGAGCGCTTGTTGCACGTATACGATTATCTATATGTACATTTACTTGCATGCATCAGGAGCAGGAGAGACCTCTTTGACAGTAAAGTTGCTTTGATGTATCAACGTAGTCTCTTCTAGGCCTTCCGAGTATTCCTCTGAGTTTGAAGCACGGACAGCGGGGTCAACCAGTGCGTTCTTCCTGTGGCAATCTGCGTATTCTTGAGAGAGAGAGAGAGAGGGACGGGGGGCAGAATGAGAAGGAGTCTAAGTGAGTGGGCGAGTATGAGTGAGCGGGAAAGATGTTGAGATGTCGGAAAGTGCCCGTGGCACACATCCCTCTGCGACGTGCCCCGCGGGCCGTCAGTGCTATCAGGGAGTGCCAGCCCGCATGTAGGTAGGTATATACACGAACGTGCCGCGGCCGACTTGGGATCCAATTAAGCTGGCGGGCGCGCTGGCGGACGTGCTAGAGCGGCCCCCGAAAGCTCGACACACGAAGTCCGCCTTTTCCACCCCGAATCACTTCAAGAGCGCGCGCGCGCGCGCGTTGGTTGTTGTATAGGGACCAATTCTCCGGCGCTTTTCGCGATGCTGTCCATTCCCGCGTTGCGCCGTCCTCCTTTCACGATCCGTGTCAGGAAGCGAATGTTGACAGCGAGGTTTTTTTTTTTTCGATGCCGATACCGCTCCCACCAGCACCATCGCTTGTTTGAGTTGAGGTAAATGCGCCGGGGTGCGCCGTCGTTAGCGAATGCCGAGGCATTCTTGTTCAGACGTTGCGGCGGTAGCTCCGCGTTACGCCGCCCGCCGGCGGTTGAAGTACCGAGCCAGTTTAACGAGTGGCGGCAACCGTACTTGATTGAACGTTGCGTTTGATTGTTTGTCTGTCTCCGAATGTTTGCGATATCATCACTCAGTTGCTTAGAGGCAACGAGGTCGAGCCTGCTATACAACGAAGGAACAGGCTTTAAATGCCTCTTTGTAATGATTGATTAATGGCGTTTACTGACCCAAAGCGACGCCCGGAGGCCTTATTTCGTGGGTAATAATTCGCCGTCGGTTCTCACTTTTTATCGTCCGGCTCGCCCGATCGATCGATGCCAGCGATAGCGTACATGGTCGCACTGTTCTTGCGAGAAAAGGACCCATGTTTTCTGCTGTCGTTATCATGATCACGTCGAAATAGAAATGAATCATTTGTTGCGCTTTTTTTAATATTTCAGTTGCACGTAACGGCATTTGAACTTGCCAGCAATATTGTTAAACGAGTGGGACGTTTCCATTCACCTATCGGAATTCATTCTTTACGCAATACCTTAAGGTCGAGAAGAAACCGGGCGGCATGCTGGGCTTGTTGCTAACATTTGCAGTTTCCACTGGATCAGTGGATGCCCTAATGACGAATAGGAACGAGAAAAAAAAAAGAAAAACACTCACAGGGTCCCTTATGCGCCTAAGACGAGTCGAAGGCAAAAATCATCATCTTCGTCTACTGTTGCTTCTCAGTCGACAGTCCTGATCGCTCACCCCATTCCGCATGCATAGGGTAGCAAACCGCGCATGCGCCTGGTTGACCTCTCTACCTTTTCTTGTCCTCATCATTATCTTGCTGCCCTTATGGCTCCCACCCTGGTGCCGATCGTGGTGCATTTTTTTTTTTACTCCCGTTTCTTCGTCGTGAATGCTCAAACAAAATTTTGCTGTGCTTATCCTACCAAACGTGTTCTTCTTCAGATTGATCGTGTCTTTTATTTCTCACTGCTGTGTCCAGCTTTTCTATGTCTTCTGCGCAGCCAGTACCCCTATGCACGCTCGGAAGCCGCGAGAACAACACTTGTTATCGTGAATGGCCTGAGGGTGTCCTACATTTGACTCCAGTAAACCACGCTTCGATTTCCAATATGTCCTTATCAATTCGCGTCCTTACGCTGGGTCACTGCTTCCGTTTCCCAAGCCGTTTCAGTCTCGTGCAAGTGACGCATGTGCAAGGGATCTTTTTTTTTTCTTTTGACTACGCCATAGGGGCGACTTCCCTTCAAAAAGAAAAATAGACGTTATGTTTAACTGTTGTCGAATGGCTGTCAAGTTGTGTGCATCCCCGGTAACTTAATGACCAGAAATCACGCTCGACACTTCAAAACTTTCACTTTGCGCGCAAATAAACTTCATTGCCGTTCATCTATAATGAGCAGTACGGATCCTTTGTAATGTTCACGTGGCCAATCCGATGCCAGCTAAATACCCGATACAACGCCAGTATCTAATATTGTAATTACGGCCAGTCGCACGAATTCGCGTCTTTTCTTTTTTTCTGCGTCTAGCACCGCGCGGGTTCCCTTTATCCCCTGGAATCAAATGTCGAGAACTCTGCCTGGCTTATCAGCCCAGATTTCAGTATAGATTACTCTGTCTGCTTCTCGCTAATTAGCTCGTCTTGATTACCCGCAATTCACGAGGCCACGTGCGGCTTAATCCATCCCAAACTGGGCAAACACCGAGCTCTTGGTCTCCTCCGCGAATACCCCCTTCAACCTGTACCGGGCGACAGTGCTGCGGGTATAATATGTGTGTATTTGTACGTGTGCATGTGTGCGTGCGCCGCGTGTGCGTGCGTGTGTTAAAACAAGTCTTAAAGGGACACTAAAGTTGAATAATTACTCGGCTTCGATTCATAAAATATACTATGAGGAAGCTATAGTCGTTAATTTTACCGTCATAGGTTTTTAATGGAGGAAAAAATCAAGGTCAGAAAGATTTGTTCTTAAATCTCGCGCCGAAATCTCCGCGCGTGACGCACACGTATTTCGAAGTGTATTTTCCGTATTTTGGTGACACTGGCTCAGCGAAATTTCCTAAAAATTGGTATGTCAAGTCTACGGCCCTTTGAAACGGCAACGTAATTCATTTTCAGTGATTGGAAACTACCCAGCACCTAGTAGACGCCGTCAAAATATATGACATCACGGCGTTTGGTGCTGGAATTTCAAGGCGCCACCCGCATTTTCTTTTTGCGTGTTTTCTCGCATATCAAGCGTCTTTTCGCGGCAAGCGTGGTGATTTTGGAAGCGTGAAAGGGCAATTTGCTAATATGAGAAAAATCCTTTTTTCTCTTTAGTGCCCCTTTGAAGGCGTGCAACATCTCCCAGTATTCGGGCCCACCAACTAAACAGCTGACAGGTGGGGTATCTAACCGATTGACGTTACACAAAGAGAGATAGAGAGAAAAAGAGATGGGGGAAGACGCGAGGATGACGTCATCGCAGCGTGTATACACACCACATAAACATGAAAAAAAAAACCCCACAGTGAAGTCAAGAGGACTCGAATGCGAAAGCCATCTTTTTCTTCTAAATAAGTGTACTCATACTCCCTTTCCCCGAAATCTTTCCCTCCCAAGCGAGGTTTTTTCGCACTGCTTCTGTGGGTCGGAGGCATCGTAAACTTTCTGCAGGTCAAGTGCCTTCGGGTCGGCCCGCCTATCACCAAGCGAAGATGTCATGCGATTACGTCACAAATTTTGGCAATCTGTGACATCAGTTCATTATGGTGATTTTTTGCATCACTTTTTTTGACGCCGGCCTCGCGAATATCACCAGATCTCGCCAAATCTCGAAGACGCCGGCGCCAACGGTCGATTTTCGCGCTCTATTAGGCATCTTTCGCCTTAATAAATGCGAGCCTTCAGAGCCACAGCAGGCACAGCCCGATGCTTTAACCATTATGCCACAGGCACTTCCCATTCCTTTTATTATTCTAGCTGCTGAAGATAGAGACAATTACATTGTTAGAACTACGCCACCGGCTCTACCCACACCAATCGCAACACCCTTAGGAATGTCCCGGGCGCAAGAACGTACAAATGCGCTGGTTGTTGACTCTCTGTTATGTGCAACTAGAAACTAAAACAGCAAGCATTACTTGAATAAACTGAGTATCAAAATTTGTGTGACGAAGGGCATTACCCCTTTAATCAGCAAGCCCTAGCTATGCTTCCTTTCACAAGGTTTGCAGTTCATCGTATGTGTATTCTTGCTGCTCAAATGACGCACGCGCAAATTTTACAGCTATCGATAGATGGTTTCTGCTGTAATAGCATTTTTTTTTTAATTTAGCACCATATCATCTAAGGTCCCTTGCCGTCCTTCCAGAGACTTCAGTATAAACAGGTGTCTCAAACTCACCTCAGCTAGCGGGCCGCAGTCACGAAGTTTAGTCTCCAGCAAGGACCGGGACAATGAAGATTGGATATGTAGTCAAGAGTGAGATGGAAGTTCGTCTGGTCAGGTAACATGATGGGGATGAAGATGCGGTCACTCACCAAGTTAAGGTGAAAACACAGAGACGTTTCGGGACGTTTCGGGCCCGTACGGGTCCGAAACGTCACTGACTAAGTCAATGTGAAAACACAGACGTTTCGGGACCCGTCTGTGTTTTCACCTTGACTTGGTCAGTGACCGCATCTTCATCCTAATGAAGATTGGAGCGGGGAGGTGGGGGGGGGGGGGGGGGGTCAGGGTTACAAAACGTTAGCTAAGTTTGTCATTTGAATGAAGGCCTTTCATACAACTTATGTATTGGTCATTTTTGAAGGAGATTTGAAGTCAGGACTCGCGAAACATATCGATACCGATATCCAGAATGACTGAAATCTGGGCGCCTATTCTGAAATACGTAGGGAGTCTTTTTTTTTTTTAATGGTTATCCCACCCATGCGGTCAGTATGTGTTGAAACGGTTTCAACACACAGTGACCGCATGGATGCCTCACGGAAAAAAAAAATGCTCAGGACCAGTCACGTCTGTGCAGCTTATGAACATGCCCGGGCCGCGCCGTTAGGAAAAAGCGCGCGGGCCGCGTGTTTGAGGCACCTCGTGTAAAGAGTGCTGCCACTTTAGCACTGGTCGAAAGGGCAAGCATCGCAGAAATCCCAGAAAGACAAGGAGAGGCGCAAAGACACACACACACACACACACACACACACATAGATAGATAGATAGATAGATAGATAGATAGATAGATAGATAGATAGATAGATAGATAGATAGATAGATAGATAGATAGATAGATAGATAGATAGATAGATAGATAGATAGATAGATAGATAGATAGATAGATAGATAGATAGATAGATAGATAGATAGATAGATAGATAGATAGATAGATAGATAGATAGATAGATAGATAGATAGATAGATAGATAGATAGATAGTCGGAACCTTATTAGCCTTCAGACGAACAAGGAGTCAGTTCAAAAGCGAATATTCACCATGCCCCCTCCATAATCCTCCCTCCAAGAAAACCTTGTGTGAGGGTGGCCCGTAGTGCGAGGGGGCACGAATATCGATTTCAGGATTTCGCGTCGTTTCCTTCAAGTCGGCTTGCCGAGCCGGAGGAGTGGCAGAATGGCGGCGGACGGTTTTCCCCCGCTTCAGGCATTCCTCGGTATATAAACGAGGCCAAGTTTGATCGAAGCATCGATTTGGCGCATTGGATGAGTCTGTGGGCCGAATCCCACCACCGAGGAATTTTAATGAACACGTGCCTTTTAGTAAACAAATGAGAAGACGGCGGAGGAGCCGTGCAGAGTGAATGTAAACGAAAAGGTGCTCCAAGTGAGCCTTTTTTTTTATTCTGTCTCATTTATTTTTAATCCGCTTTATTGTTCTGTTTGAATGACGTGAGCAACGAGGCAGTCCTCGTTGAATAAGAAGTGTTTCGAGGCAATCTATGAGCACAAAAGACGATAAGGAGTTCTCGGAATACCGATAGAATTGGTAAACGAGACGATGTTCACATGCGCGCGAGGAAGCCGCTCGCGGCTTTTATGAGCTCAATATATTCATATTAGAGGGGATGATTTCTAAGTGCGTTGAAAAAAACGTTAGTCAACATCAAAATTCGACTGCGCTAAGAATATTTTCATAGCATCTTGTACAAATTCATAACCATACTGCACCAGGTTCACGCTCATCGTCACTCGGTTTTCTCAGAGGCGCAAGCTCTACGATGGGCAATACGTTAGTGAGAAATATAAACATATACACATATAACATATAGACATATAAACACACAAACACGTGCACAATGACACTCACATACGCACACACATACATGCAAATGGAAACGCACGTACGCAAGCACATTCGTCTTCATATTCTCGAGCGAAATGTCTGTATTTATGCGCGCCCACTTAATTAGAGGCTTCCGAACGACATTTTTGTTTCGGGTAGCAGGAGCCATCAGTCATCGCTATACGCAATAACCACTAGCCCACTGCTATCGAGAGACTTGGCCCAGCATTTTCCCAGGTTGCAGTCAGCAGCTAGAAAGCAAGCAGGAATGGGAGCACTGACTAAACACAGAAAAGTAATTTAGACGCGCGTTTATTAGAGGCGATACGTTTGAGCCGAGCATCGTATCATATTTGGGCTAGCCACGTACAGGACACGATAACTTCCTTTTCTTTTCTTCGAGCTAGCCCTCGTTACCGGCTGCGTCTAAGCATATGCGCTCTTCTGTAAACCTCCGCAGGTCCCTTTACATTATGCGAAATCCTCTTTTTGTTACTCCGGTTTATGTCCTGGTATCCACCGGCGGATACCCTGAGCGCTATCTGGAAGGATTTTCCATTACAGGGACAACGGTGGATTAAGAATTTATGCACAAGTGTGTGACAAGGATCGCAGAACTACAAAGAAAGAAAGAAAGAAAGAAAGAAAGAAAGAAAGAAAGAAAGAAAGAAAGAAAGAAAGAAAGAAAGAAAGAAAGAAAGAACGAAAGAAAGAAAGAAAGAAAGAAATCGAGTGGAGAGAGAGACCGTGTCACACGGATATACGAACGCATAACTTCGCAAGTGCCAGCGCTGTTCCACGCGCGCCAGCCTATAACAGTTTCCACGCGGTGCGCGCGGCAGTGCATATTGTAATTCCCTTCCGCCGGCGGCCAACTGCTGCTCATCTCCCGAGCTCATCCTACAGCTTCGTCGTGTATATATGTAATACACGCTATAACGGAGGCCTCTTTCTTTTCCCCGCGCTTTTGTGATGCACGCGGGAGTCGTTATGAGGTGCGAAACAGCCGCGTTACGAAGCAAAGTAATACGATAAAACCCGGAAGGTATGCATAGATACAGGGGTGTTTCTTTCACGAGAGCCGGAACGCTCCGGCGAAGAGCCTTGGCCGGCGCACAATGTACGCCTATACACTGCTACACACACGTGCGCCGGTGATCCAATTTGAACGGCTCCGCTCTCTCTCTCTCCACACCTTCCTCTTCCTCCTCCTCCGTCTCTTTGGAGGCTCTCAAAGTGCTTTTGGATTAGAACCCTCTGCTGGACGCCGGCAACGACAGCAACGACGACGGGACGAACGACGCGCTACGTCAAAAGCGGGGAGGATTATACCTATACATCCCCGTCGAAGGAGAGTGCAGCTTCAGTAGGAAAAAAAAAAAAGGAAAAGAAGCAGCAAGGATTTTGCCCCTGGCTGCGTATGAGCTGCTTAATAGAATATAGAAATAGGGTGACGGGGATTGATAAGTGTAGGTACGATCGTTGGAGAGCGCGCGCTTTTTCTTCGCTTATCCCATTATCAAAGTTTCGGCGGCTAGGGAATGTTGCTGCCCGCACGGGAGGTGCGGCGTGCCGGAGAGGTGGCGCCTGGGATCGCAGCGGCGAACAGGCTGCGGCGATCGAAACGATGAAAGAACCTCCTTTCTTTTTTCTTTCTTTTTTTTGAGTGTCTGTTAGGGCTTACGGGGCTTTGTTACGGCACCGCGAAAAAGATTTTGGTCGCTCGGATTGTTGTGCGGTGCCATATACGCAGTTGGTTATATATAACCTGGTAGAGCTACGTAGCCGGCATTTCGCTGCACCCCAGCTGAGCGGCTCGCGGAGAACAGAGATGGTAGAAGCATCGCCATTCCTTTAGGATTAGGAAAGTAAAGAGAGAGAGAAAACGAAGCAAAGAATAATAGAAGTAAAGAAACATCAGTAATACTTCGACACGCGTCGTAAAATGGATGGAAGGAAGGAGGGGGAAGAGAAATGAAAATGAATATATATATATATATATATATATATATATATATATATATATATATATATATATATATATATATATATATATATATATATATATATATATATATTGTTACGTGAGTGACGAGTCGCTTTTACAAGTCGTTATTCACACGATATATTTGCAAGAGCGGCTGCAGCGCTGACCAGAACCGGCTCCGAGCTCGAGCAGCTAGCGACCTTCGTCCTCTTCGTCGGGCGCACACGCGCGTCGACCATATGAATTCCGGCAGCCTACATGTAGCATAACCCCCGGCGGCAAAGGCGCCGTCTCGGCGCATCTAGACGTCAACGTCATTGGGCGAGTGGTACTGCTTCAGGCGTGCGACGTGTACGATGTCGCTGGCATGCGGGGTGGATGAAGACGGCGAGGCAGCAGGAGCGATTTCATAGGTGACGGGAGTCACCGCACGAAGCACTCGGTATGGCCCTGTGTACCGAGAGAGCAGTTTGTCGGACAGGCCAACGTGCCGGGTCGGAGACCACAGCAGAACCAAAGAACCGGGCGAAAAGTGTACGTCGCGGTGTCGTTGATCATACCGACGGCGTTGGTTCTCTTGGGAGGTCAGAAGGCGAGTACGAGCGGCTTCGCGTGCATGAGCGGCCCGGCTGATGGCGTCCGAGGGCGTATTCAGTGGTCGGAGCTGCTGGCAACGGAATGACTGTATCGAGGGGCAATGTGGGTTCGCGGCCGAACAGCAGGAAAAATGGGGAGTAACCAGCCGTGTCATGGCGCGAGGAATTGTAGGCAAATGTCACGTACGGTAGAGCAAGGTCCCAGTCGGAGTGGTCTGAGGAGACATACTTTGAAAGCATGTCGGTTAGGGTTCGATTCAGACGCTCCGTGAGGCCATTCGTTTGCGGATGGTACGACGTAGTGAGCTTGTGCCGCGTTTCACATGAACGCAGGATGTCCGCTATGACTCTCGATAGAAATGTGCGGCCACGGTCCGTGAGCAGCTGGCGTGGAGCACCGTGTTGCAAGATCACGTCGCGCAGAAGGAAATCGGCGACATCTGTGGCGCAGCTTGTTGGAAGAGCTCGTGTGATGGCGTAGCGTGTGGCGTAGTCTGTGGCCACAGCTATCCACCTGTTGCCAGCAGAAGACAGGGGAAAAGGGCCGAGTAGGTCCAAGCCGACGCGAAAGAAGGGTTCAGACGAAATGTCGAGGGGTTGAAGGCACCCAGCCGGAAGCGTCGACGGTGTTTTGCGGCGTTGGCATTTCTCACACGCCGCGACGTATCGTCTGACGGAGCGTGCGAGACCTGGCCAATAGAAGCGACGGCGGATTCGGTCGTATGTGCGGGACACACCAAGGTGACCGGCAGTTGGAACGTCGTGAAGTTCGTGGAGTACAGCCGAGCGGAGGTGTTTGGGTACAACAAGCAGCAGAAATGGTCCGTCTGGATGAAAGTTGTGGCGGTATAGTGTACCATTCTGGAGTACGAACGAGCGATGAGATCGGTCCGAAGGTGAGGATTCGAGGCACTCGATGATAGCCCGTAAGGATGCATCACGGCGTTGCTCGTCGGCTATGTGGGTCAGTTGGGAAACGGTGCACACGCAAGCTTCCGTGTCAGGGACGGTGCGCGACTCGCCAACCGGATAGCGAGATAGGCAGTCGGCGTCCTGATGCAGGCGTCCAGACTTGTACGTCACTGCAAAAGTGTACTCTTGCAGTCGCAGAGCCCAGCGACCAAGTCGACCTGTGGGATCCCTTAATGATGAAAGCCAGCAGAGCGCGTGGTGGTCGGTGACTACCGAGAAGTGAGTGCCATATAAATATGGACGGAACTTGGAGACCGCCCACACAAGAGCAAGGCATTCTCGTTCGGTGATCGAATAGTTGCGCTCCGCAGGTGTAAGGAGGCGACTAGCGTAGGCGATAACGCGGTCGTGTCCCTGCTGACGTTGGGCGAGGACGGCTCCGATCCCGTGACCACTGGCATCAGTTCGGACCTCAGTCGGGGCGGATGGGTCAAGTGGGCCAATACAGGTGGCGTCGTCAAAATTGTGATGAGGTGAGAGAAGGCAGCAGCTTGAGTGGACCCCCACGAAAATGGGACGTCTTTCTTCAGAAGATCAGTAAGTGGTCGAGCGATTGCTGCAAAGTCTTTCACAAACCGCCGGAAATATGAACAGAGTCCCACAAAACTCCGAACATCTTTGGCGGATTGGGGTACTGGGAAACTGGTGACGGCACGAATTTTCTCAGGGTCCGGCCGCACACCAGAAGCATCAACGAGGTGGCCCAACACTGTAATCTGTTGGCGGCCGAAGTGACACTTCGACGAGTTCAACTGGAGGCCAGCATTGCGGAAGACGTCGAGAATAGCCGACAGACGCTCAAGGTGGGTCTCAAATGTAGGTGAAAATACGAGGACGTCGTCTAGGTAACAAAGGCATGTTGACCATTTGAACCCTTGTAGCAGAGAGTCCATCATGCGCTCGAACGTGGCTGGGGCGTTGCATAGACCGAAGGGCATAACCTTGAATTGGTACAGGCCATCGGGAGTGACGAAGGCGGTCTTTTCTTGGTCTTTCTCGTCCACGGCAATCTGCCAATAACCGGAGCGAAGGTCTATGGATGAAAAGTAGCGTGCGCCATGGAGACAATCGAGAGCGTCATCAATGCGGGGCAAAGGATACACGTCCTTTTTCGTAATTCGATTTAGATGCCGGTAATCGATGCAGAAACGCCACGTGTTGTCTTTCTTTTAACCAGGACGACGGGTGACGCCCAAGGGCTTGATGAGGGCTCAATAATGCCTTTAGCTAACATCTTGTTTACTTCTTCTTGAATAATCTGGCGCTCCGATACGGACACCCGATACGGTCGACGGTGAATGGGAACAGCATCACCTGTGTTGATACGGTGCTGCACAAGAGAAGTTTGGCCGAGTGGTCGATTGTCAAGGTCGAAGATCTCGCGGTAAGAAGCCAAAAGGCGGATGAGGGCAGCTGATTGCGCTGGGGGGAGGTCTGGGGCAATCATGGGGCGTAATGCCATGTCGAGGCTTGTGGCATCGGGTGGGCGACAAGGAAGATTGGAGCATACGTCTGCTGCAAAAGAGGTGACGTAGTCATCGGCTAAGGACCGCAACGTGGCGATTAAGATGCCTTGAGGGAGGACTTGCTTCGTGAAGCCGAAATTTATGACGGGGAGATGTACCCGGTTAGCGGCTACAGTAATGACGCAGTGAGGCACAGTGATGTCACGTGCCAGGAGTACATCAGTAATCGGCGTGACGACGTAGTGCCCATCCAACACGGATGAAGTCGTTGTGAATTCGGCGAATGTTAGGGCTTTAGGCGGTAGGCGGATGAAATCCGTGGTGCAGAGGCTGTGTGGAAGGTCGGGGTGAATATCTGGCTGAAGAGGAAGGTCCAAGCAAAGAGTACCAGCGGAACAGTCTATCAGGGCAGAATGGGTCGATAGGAAGTCCATCCCTAGGATGAGGTCATGAGGACAATTATGGAGCACCGTGAATAGGACAGGAACGTAACGGTCGGCGATGCTTATGCGAGCTGTACACATTCCAGTGACAGGAACAGTTCCGCCATCGGCGACGCGTACAGCTTTTGTAGTAGCAGGCGTGAGGACTTTCTTCAGTCGGCGACAAAGGCGAGCACTGATTATGGACACGTGAGCTCCAGTATCGACTAGAGCCGTCAAAGAAATACCGTCCACATGCACATCGATGAGGTTCTTGTTCGTAGGAAGCGTCAACGGAGGATTTGGTTCAGAAGGAGATGATGCAGCACTACCTCCAGGAGCTGCACGATCTAGTTTTCCGTCGGGTACGATGCAAAGTTGGGCGGCGAGGGGTGGCGGCGTGGTTGGGGCGACGGGGAACGACGGCGTTGAGGGGACGGTGAACGAGCAGGAGGGCGGCTGTTAGGTGTGTCACAAGTAGGGTCCGTACGGCTGGGAGGATACCGGCGAAGATCTTCATATGGGCGGGAAGGCGAGAAAAGTGGGGTCCTATAGGGCGGCGTCCAAGTGGCGCGGCAGTAGCGGGAGACATGACCAACGCGGTGGCACCGGAAGCAGATTGGTCTGTCGTCGGGAGTTCGCCATTCCGCTGGGTTGCGAGATCGTGGAGGAACGAATGGGTCACTTCGAGATGCATTCATGGGCATTGGTCGGGACGAGGGGCGAGAGACCGGGCAGGCGACAGGGAACCCGAGGTTGGCGAATTCTTGTCGTACGACCGCCTGAATAACGGAGACCGCGGGGGTTGGTTGTATAGTGGCATGGTCGAAAGGAGAGGGCTGGAACGACGCTGGACTTGCCGCTTCAAGTTCCCGTCGAACTATACGCGTTACACACCGCTCAAAGGGCGGTGTAGCGGCGGAATCGGAGCAGGTGGACGTGGCAGCCGTGTTTGGCAACCGAGAAAATTGAGGGTGCACACGACGGCTTTTGGCCGTTTCGAAACGGCGGCATTCTTGAATGATGCGGTCGATAGTCGAGACGTTGGTGTAGACCAGCAAATGAAAAGCGTCGTCCGCGATGCCTTTCAAAACGTGACCCACTTTGTCAGCTTCGGGCATTGCCTCGTCCACTTTCCGGCAAAGAGCAAGCACTTCTTGTATGTAGGAGACATACGACTCAGTAGGCGACTGGACACGGGTAGCGAGCTCTTGTCGTGCAGCTGCGTGGCGACCGGTCGGGTTCCCAAAGATGTCACGTAGCTTCTCCTTGAATGTGTCCCAGCTGGTGAGCTCGGTCTCATGTGTTTCGTACCAGATGCGCGGGGTTCCGTCCAAGTAGAAGAGAACATTAGCGAGCATCATGGTAGGGTCCCACCGATGAGTTTGACTGACCCGTTCATACAGGCGAAGCCAGTAGTCAACGTCGAGGCCAGGTTGCGCGGAGAATGTCCCGGGGTCGCGGGGGGTGGGGACCGCGACAAAGGTTGTCGTAGGAGCCGCAGATGGAGATGGGGACGGGTTGTCATTGGAAGCCATGGCGAGACGCTGAATGACGCGGCCACTGCGGAGCTGCGTGGTGAGGACGGGGAACGTTCCACCTCCACCAAATATGTTACGTGAGTGACGAGTCGCTTTTACAAGTCGTTATTCACACGATATATTTGCAAGAGCGGCTGCAGCGCTGACCAGACCGGCTCCGAGCTCGAGCAGCTAGCGACCTTCGTCCTCTTCGTCGGGCGCACACGCGCGTCGACCATATGAATTCCGGCAGCCTACATGTAGCAATATATATATATATATATATATATATATATATATATATATATATATATATATATATATATATATATATATGCGGAGTTTTCGCATGCCGCTTCAACGACTCGGTAAAACAAAGTCTATTGACCTCACTAATCAACTACGTTGCTTAATGTGCCCCTTGTGCCCTGCGAAAGAAAAGGAAGGAAGTAAAATTATATGTTACTCTTTATGGTGAGTCCCGAATTGCCGCGTATATAACCCTCTTTGAAGGCACACGTTAACTGTCTTTTGAAGAGTCGTACCTTCTACGGCTCTCCGAAGGGAACGTAATTATCCCCAATAGAGGGTTAACGCGTACCTTTAAAGAGACTTATATAAGCGGCAAGTGAGGACTCAAGAAAGTGAGCAACAGGTAACCTTTTTCTTATAAAGTGTACTTCGCGCTCGTCTCCCTCATTCTCCTTCTGCTCTCCTCTTTTTTTTCCCCTCACCTCCCCCTCACACCCGTGTAGCGTAGCCATCTATAGGAGTGCTGTGGGTTCTCCTCTCCACATTGTGGTAACAGGGAGCGGGGGGGGGGGCAATGTTACACCGCAGCGCACCCCACCCCCACTCCCCTCCCACTCCGTTCCTCCGCCGCACAATGGACACCACGGACGCAAAAATGAAAATGAAGCAATGATGTTCGGCTTAAAACGGCCTGCGTTTAGTCTCCGGCTCTACGAGGTAAATACCCCCCCCCCCCTTCTTATAAACCCATTCTTCGAATGCAGAACTATGGTCCTCGGCCGCCATTATGGTAAAGTAATGTATGGCAGTTCCACTACTGTGAAACCTGAGCAAGCGCGTCGCACGGGCACCCAGCGGTTCCCGTTCGTAGAGTTACCACTGCTCCGTTTACCAAAGCGTCAGCGGCGTGTTTCGATGAGTGTCCATCAAATAGCGTGAAGCCCTGTACAATGAACGAACGTAACCGTATATCAATCAAAGAACGCTTATCAAAGAACGTCTATTTCATATTTGGCGTGTTTGGCGCGCTTTTGTTTTTTTTTTCTCGGAAAAAACAACCAGGCCGATTTCAGCACAAAATAAATGCTTTATTCTGGGATTATCTGAGGTGACCTACAACACAAAGTTAATATTTTACCGATTCGAGCAAAATAAAAAAGTTGGCTAATTAAAGTTAACTAACTAATTAGTTCTTAGTCATGAAAAAAATACAGGTTTTATCTACACGTGACCACCACTAATATACAAAAAGTAGAACTTTTCTAGAGCGCACGGTTTTCTTTTTTAAATCTTGGGTCGAGTAAGCTGGGACACCCAGTGTATATATTTCAATTTAGCACTATGTCCATCTAAAGTCCCTTGCCACCCTTTCAGAGACTTCAATATAAACAGCGCTGTCATTTTCGCGCTGGTAGTACGGGCGAGCAGGGCAGAAATCCCAGGAATACAGGGAGAGGCGCAAAGACGCGCACAAACACACAGACAGTGCCTGATTCGTCCTCATCAGATCTCTACGCTGTTTCGCGTTGCAATGAATAAGCGATAAGCCCAACCTGATACGCTGGCATACAGGCGTACGCAGGTCTTACACATTGTCCGCAACCTGTAGAAAAATAAAGAAAGACAACGGATAGAACGCCGCAGGAGGGCCCGCGGCCTTTATCGGCCTATATAGCGGAATGAAAGCCATATTACCCGCTATATACATGCGGCTCGAGCCTCTGGCCAGGACCTTCGTCCTCTGGCCACTCGATTGCCTCGGTTTACCGACTGCGCGCTGCCGCAGGCAGTACATTTCCTCGGAGAATAAGCGCCGTCCACATACACATGCCGGTCCTATAGTGCGCGCCCCCGGGATAGGAAATAGAAAGAATCCCACTTTCGCGACTGTCTCGGCGCACGTAAGAGCCCCGCGGGGTCGACGAGGAATGCGGCAGCGCAGCCATAGGATTAATGGAAGACGTGGCCAGAGAACAGACGGATACCCCTGCTCGGAGGCGGCAGTTACGTGCAACACTGTCGAAGGTAAAAACGACATTGGTATATATCGTAGCAAACGTACAGATTAGGTTAGCGTTACTCCGCGTCTTAATTATATTTGGTTACTGGAAACTTCAGTGGTTGGTATTTTGTTTTATAAACCAATCCGCCGGTGACACTTAAGCCGTAGCAAAAGATGCACTGCATAAAATTCGCTTTCACCTGTACAATAGGGCTTCGAATTCCTTTTTGAACATTAGCTTTCTCCGATAGACAAGCTTTGTAACGGTAACTTTCATTTGAAATGGTTTTGCAAGCACGCAAGTACAAACAACTAGCCCGCCTATCTACGCTTCTGCAAGGACAAACGAGCCAGCCAAAGTTGCAGTGGACACGCCGATACTTTCACTGTTCAAGAAACATAAGGCTTCTTTTAAACGCATTGAGCGTCTACGTGTGATGACCAAATGGGCAGCTTCAGAGCACTGCACTCATGTGTACTCTAACACTGCTGACACCTTAGGTCTTTCTTCAGAGTAACCTCTGCAGGTTGAAATCGCTCACGTACAATATGAGGCCCAACCATTCCTTAAAATGTTGACAGCAATGATGCATGCCACGTTAAGAAATGCACCGCTTAATCACAATCTTCTGCGCAAGGCTCGTAAGGTTTACAACGATGCACATCTGTTTTTCTTTTTTTTTTTTTTGTTAAGAAAAGTACGAACTTCCATGAGAAACTCGGCAAAGTAGAATCATCACAACTGCGCTTCACATTCACACAGCGAACGTGCGCAGAGAGGTGAAACGTCGAGATGCATGGCATATAGGGACGAGAAATTACAGCGATAAAAAATATCCCGAACAAAAAAAGGCAAGCAAGATTCGAAGCAAGAGGCTGCGAACACATTCGAGAAGAAAATCCTTTCGTCGGTCATCGCAATTCGAGTCTCCTGAGACAAGCGGAGGGTACAAGAAAAAAAAAAAAGGGAAAGACAGAGCTTCCGTGACTGCCATAACAACCGCCTGATGTCACTGGCTGAAACAAACTTACGACGGCACCTGCCCGTGTAACTCAGGCAGAATTCGCGGTAACCAAACCTAACGCGTAACGCCGACAGTAGTCAAATAACGGGGTCGCGGTAGAGAGCGAAGCCTGCAGCCGGAGGCGCCGTTATTGCGGCGGGAACGGTGTTTACCCCGGTATACAAACAACTTCTTCGTGTGCTGCTTCCCCGAAGGCGCGTGCGTTGTAGGAACTCGAGGTTATGGTGAACCTGAGGCTCAAAGGGCGCAGAGTATGGAGTGGCCGCACTGCAATGAAAGGGACGTTGAGAAGACAAGCATGATAACAGAAGAGAAAGTGGCTTGTGTAATTACGCTCCTTTGAGCTTTCTTGCTCCTACCTGCTTCATAAAGCTTGTTTCATGTCGACGCCAGTGCGCGTTTGCAAAGGGCTTCGAAGCATGCCTTTGCGGTCACCCTTTTCCTCGGCCGTTTCCCTTGAGAACGGGGTAATAAAGTTCGAATCAGCTTGGCTCTGTCAAGCTGTTTGCTGAGCACAAACCTTGAGGAAGAAAGCGAGATCAGGTAAGCGGGAGATGAGATAAACCGAAGTCACGGGTGGAAACGTATGCAGAGTGAACGACGGTAGAGAACGGGCAAGTCGCTTTGTGTCGGCCTAGGAATCTCCAGGTGCAAACACGCGGCGATGGCGTTGTCTCCGTCTTGATTCCGGCGATGGCAGTCGTCATGAACCGCGCTTCCGGGTAGTGAGTGTTTGGGCTAGTTGGTGATCGAGACAGTTCTCAGCAGAGAGCTTCCTCCCTCGGTTTGGCGCAGTAAGCACTCTCATGGCACGTTCTGAGGCACGGCAATCTGACATAGAAAACTCGTATTTATTGCGGCGAGGCGGAAAACTCATTCTGCGAATGCGTACAGCTGCTCGGGAGATGTACTGCGTGGGCCCCATTTATTCTCGAGGCTCCATCTTAGGCCTAGAGTGACAACCGTACATTGAAAGGTACCTTCGTGGTCATTTGCAGTACTGAAGTGCGTCCTAATATGCGCACGCGGCGTCTCACATCAATCTTTCTTATATATTTGTTTATTTTGCTCGCAGGGTAGGGTAGCAAACCTACACTCGTCTTGCTAACCATCCTAACTTTCGGCACTTTGATATTTTTCTCCCCCTCTCTCTTTCTCTACTTAAAGCGACAGCAGCAAAAACTTCATTTCTCGGCATGAGAGGGGAAGGGGGTGATTCAGGGACGCGTCAGCGAGGAAATGGAGGGGCTCAATAAAAACGAGTTACAAACGAAGATGGGAAGAAAATCACCGCCCGCTCATTTCTTCGAATTTTAATTTTTATTAAATTTTTTTTCTCAACCCAAGTATGCATGCACGAGAGTCGGCCATGGAGCTTTCGATTTTCGTTAGACGAAGCTGATTCAGAGCCATCACGCACCAGATAACCAAGTGCTTTGATCATTAATCATGCTAGCGTTGGTACTGGTTGACTTGATTCCTTGTTGCTTTATGAGTCGTTATTTGATCAAGCTTCTAAACGCTCCAGCTCTTGGGTTATTCCTGCTGGAACTACGACTTGAATATAAGCAAACAAAACAAAGAAACAGAATGACGAACAAATGAATGAATGAATGAATGAATGAATGAATGAATGAATGAATGAATGAATGAATGAATGAATGAATGAATGAATGAATGAATGAATGGCTGTGGGAGCGCTGCTAACTTGCACCTTAAAGAACAGGGAACTCATTAGACAAACATTAATTGAGCATTAAAACAACAGTCGCGAATGTCTTGCTCTGGATTCGGAGTAGTAGCCACCAAAAAGTAATTAGCTGGCGTGATTCGGAGCACGTATTCTTTTTCTTATTTTCGTTTCACGCTTTCATTAGAGCAGTGTTCCCGACAGCCTCCTTAACTTTTATTCCTGCGTTTGCAATGTTCGCTGACGTTGCTGCGGCCGGGAAAATTTAGGAGTGGCGTCGTTTGTTACTGTCAGCCGTTCCCGCATTCCGTTCCCATCGCGCTCAGCACTTACGCTTCCTCTTTTATTTTATTTTTGCTTCCTGCCTTTTCCAGCGCTATCGTCGAGGTTTTAGTGCCCGACTTCTTACGTAGTGTTAATGGGAACGCGTGTATTCCTGCCACCTTAATTCAAGCGATCGCCTCTTTCTCGTCCGCGAATTCGGTTTGAACATTTCACATTTCGCCATACATTGGCAGCACCAAGTTTTAATTGCGAGATAGTAGTACCGTTACAAGAACTGCATTTGCGAAAAGAAGAAGAAATAAAAAGATGCGAGTAATTTTTTTTTTCTCGAATTGTGGTTCGCGAACTGTGGTGGCTAATGAAACGCTGCATACAACTAAATGCAATGGAGACAACCGGCTTTCTTCCCATGCAATGCCACATGGAATCTCACTCACTGTTTCCGCTTGTGCATATGCCCCGGGAGCGCGAGTTTAGTTTCGTGCAGTTTTTATCCGCTATCTACGCGTGCGCGAGTTGTGCCGGAAAAATCGAAGCGCTCTAAGATTGTGTAGACTTATCGTTGCGCCGCGAAAGCGCATACGCATAATCGCCATAGTATAAATAACCGACGAGTGATACACAGTCGTGTCGCCGTCGCGTCATTGTTATCAAATCAGATGTATTCAACTACATTTATAAGTATTTATTTAATGACACTTGGTCAATAAAACTTAAAAGCGTACCCTTAACGGCACTTAGAAGGATTTCTTAAGGTATGGCTCTCAACGCTCTCTTTTAACACTGTAAGTCGTGTCAGTCGTTTATTCGTTTACTGTGAAGCCGCCACATAAAAGCGTTGTGTCAGAAGCCGCCCAATGCATGTTTTTTTTTTTTTTTTCGGGAAAAATCGAGATAAGTATATACGGAACTCCAGCGCTTCCACCCACATCACGTCATAGAGGAGAAGAAAAAAAAATGCCGGTATAGCGTAGTCAGCCTTTTCGTTCCGTTTCTTTCTGGTAATCAACATTTCGATCATGACCGAGCAATCATGGCGCTAACGCAAGCATTGAGCATCTCAGACTAACAAGAAACTGAGTCCAGAAAAAAAAAACCGCTATGTTATAAAAGCAATCTTTCCGCGTAGGTTTCAATTTACTCAGCTCGGAAGGTTGAAACGCCCTTCAGACCCGAGTAAGGAGAAAACGAGGAAGTTCATGAATGTGATTGTATCAGATGGCACAGCGGGATCGAGCGGCGGCGGCTGCGAGAGGTTATCGATTTCCTTCCGCCTTCTGAAGCTTCGGAAATGTAAAAAGTGATGCGTGGGAGCAGGGAACAGCGTCAGCTGCTGTCGCACGTGTAGAGTGATCTTGAAAAAGGGGATGGCATGTTGAAAGGATGTTTTGAAGGTATCCACAAACAATAGGGGATTTCAAGTGCGTGATTTCCTTCGCCCACGCCTTGGATGTCTGGTTTGTTTTGAAACATAAGTGGATCAGCAAATGCGTTACGGGAACTGACAGCAGCGCTGTACAGGTGGTCTTTGCCTATTTCTCTATTTCTTTTAGATGCGAAGTATCTTAAGGCGGAGCTTAATCCGGTGGTGGTGGTGGTGTGCGGCGTGACCACCCTTACTGCGCATGCGCATACCCTCTCCACACACCTCCTCTCCACTCACCCTCTCCCATTCCCCTCTTCACTTTCCTCTCCCCTCCCCCTCTCCCATACCCCTCACCCCTCCCCCTTTCCATTCTTCCTCTGAAACGCGGGCTAGACATGCCGAAATTCTCTCCTGCGCAACGCCGCGATAAGCTCGAGCGCATGCGCGTCCCCTCCCCTTCTCCCTCCTCTCCTGCGCTGCCCCCCTCTCGCCCGCCTGTCGACCGCGTTCCCCGCTCGCCCTTTGAGAATTAACGGCCAGGCTAGATGGAAGATACGACGCGCGTAGCGTCCCTCTTCGCGTTCCACGACGCGAGGTCGGTAGCATGCCCAACGAACGCCAACGGAACGCGATCGTGCAAGTGCTCCGGCTTCGCATCGCCTCATGGTCCCCTTTAGCGGGAGATGGTGTAATTTTTCTTTCTGTCTTGCTCTCTTTTCTCTATCTCATTAATGTGTCTGTTTCTGTCTATCTCTTTCTTTCTATATCTATTTGTTTGTATGTCTTTCTATATTTTTCTCTGTCTACCCTCTCTATCTCTCTATTTCTCTTATTGTCTTTCTTTCTATCTCTTTCGTTCTCTATCTGTCTTCGTTATGTCGCCCACCCGAGTTGTTACATCCCACGCCGGACGATTCGGCGCAGCGGTACAGCGCGCGCCGGGCGCTCGTGTTCGGGGAGCCAAGCAATCGGCCGTCTTGCATCTATATGTCACGTGGAATATCACGCAGCGTTCACTTTTGTGCATAGTACCAGGGAAACATGTTTAATGTCGCACATTAAACATTAAGTGGCACTAAGGAAATGCTTGTGTCATTGACCAAGTGTCATTAAATAAATACTTGTAAATCTCGCTCAATACATCCGAGGTGATAACAGAGACGCGACGGCGACGTGATGACGTACCACTCCGAAGAACTGCTGTTGCTTATCAAGGTGGACGATTGGGCGAGTTGGTGATTCATGATCGACGCATGTATACTGCGCGGTAGTAAACACGGACGACAAGAAGATACAAGGACAAGCGTTGTTGCTGTTGCTTCTCGTGTTCCCCATCTTCCTCTGTCGTCCTGCCAGCTTTTAATCGCGAGATCAACTTCCCTTTCATGAAAGCATCGTCGCGATTCTTTGTCGTCACGGCAACCGGTGTTGTATTCACTGGAAGTACAGCGAATTCATTCGGGCGAATGAGGCTTCATCCGGATGCAAATTTGGGCGCTACACGACTGCAGATCCATGGAGCGTGATGTCGCAGCAACCTCGACGTGCTTTGTACGTCGCTTCGCTTTCGCCTTTCAGGAATTAAATTCTCAGGTTTAACGTGCCAGAAGCAAGATGTGACGATGAGGCGCGCCGCAGTATACAGGGGACTCCAGGGGAGGAAGAAGAAGAAGTGAATAAAAGAAGCCCGTAGCTTCATTTCGCTCTCTTAAGTCAGTTATCATATTGAGTTCGTTATCTTTTTACGGTGTGTGCGGTGGGTGGACTGTCTCCAGAGTGGCAGCTAAACATCGGTGAGTCGGAATTTCACTACGCATCGAGTTCAAAATTGCCCCTTAGCGGGCCCGTGCCACATACCTGGCAAAGCCCGGGTATGGGGGACAACGAGATGCCGCTAGGGCCAAGCGGAGCACCACTCATCCATCCTGCTCGACTTCAAGTTGCTGCAGGCCCAGCAATGATAGCGACGTCCCATACAGAGAACAGCAAGGCCTCGCAGTGTAAGAAGAGGCGTACAGAGGAGGGAGAAGAGGTTGACAACGATGACGCCACATCGACATACTCTCTCAATGACATGACACAGATGGATACAGAAGCACCCAAGGAAGACGAGGGAGCTTACACGGTGGTCACCCATCACAAGAACCGAGCTACGGGGATACCGGTGGTGTTCAGATCAATCGCCGCCGAGGACTCCTTCTGGAAGGTGAATCCAATCGCATAGCATCTGAGATAATCTCTGCTATCAATGAGAAAGTGACATCATCAAGAATCAACAGAGACGGAAGTTTTTGTGTTGGAGTACGGTCTTTGTACTCGGCAAACAAGTTGCTGCTAATCAAGAGTCTGGCTGGCTTGCCTGTACATGTGATGATACCTCAGTCTTACATGAAGACCCTAGCAAAGATAAGAGATGTTCCACTTGAATACAGTGATTATGACCTACTGGAGTACCTTAAAGATGTCGGAGTAATCTCAGTCACACGACAAAAGAGATGGACAAGAAATGAAGATGGAAGTGCCACAATGCAGCCTATAGGTAATGTAATACTCCAGTTTAGGCATGACATGCCATTGCCAAAAAGAGTTGCTCTCGGCTTTACGGTTCACACTGTCGAGGAATACATTGAGCCGGCTGTAAGGTGCTACAACTGCCAGAGATATGGGCATATGGCTAAGACTTGCAGGGGAACCAAGAGATGCAAGGTATGTGCGGGCGCACATGATTACAAAGAATGCACCTCGAAGCGTCAACCTAAGTGTGCCAACTGTGCTGGACCACATCCGGCGTCGTTCTCAGGCTGCTCTCGAAACCGTTTGGCATCGGCTGCACAAAGAGAGAGAATTGTAAAAGGGTACCATAAGATACAAAGAGGTCCAGCGCCCAATGCGGATATAGTCGAAGATGTTCCTGAGACACAAAGAAATGCAAAACAGTGGCGCCACGACTCTTACTCGGAAGTATTGAAGCGCTCAGCACCAAAACATCGCGTTGGCAAAGAAGTCCGGGCCCAAGAACATGCTGAAGCGGCACCTTCTGCCGGGCCAGACACAGCCAAGGAGTCACTGACAACCAAAGGGAAGGGTCACAGCAACCTGTTGAGGGAAAATTCTTCAAGAAATGGGATCTCGGCGGAGACAGCCGGAAACGAGCAAGTCATTTTGCCAATAATTTTTGCGGCTCTTAAAGCGATTCTACGATCCCTGCCACAAGCAGGTTCTTTACCAGAAGTGAAATTGCTGCTAGATCTTGAGCATCTTATCTTGTAGCAATCATGGCTAACGGACTATCTAACTGGTACAAAAGAAGTGCAATATTCCAGTGGAACTGCAACGGTCTGCAGAATAAGAGTGGAGATTTTCGGAAATTCGTCGCTCAGCACGGGTTTCCGATTTTGTGTATTTCTGAAACAAGAGTATCCACTAACTTTCGATTGTCTAATTATGTGGTGTACCAAGCAGAACGTCCTGCTGCAAAAAGCAGAGTGATGGTGTGTGTGAGACGCGATATTCCATCGACACTTGTGGCTACGTCAAAAACAGATGCGCCGGAATTTGTTAGATGCAAGGTGAAGTTTGGTAACGTTACTGTAACTGTAGTTAGTGTATACGTGCACCCTCAAGCAAAAGTTTCATACGCAGAGTTGGCTGCAGTGTGTAGATCTGATCATGATCCCATAATTATATGTGGTGATTTTAACGCGCACCATGAATTGTGGGGTAGTGAGCGTTGTGATGTAAGGGGTTCTGCTATAGTAAAGATATGCGAAGACCACGGTTACGCTATACTAAATGATGGTTCTCCGACGTTCCTACGGGGGCATAACTACTGCAGCGTACTAGACATCACTGTGTGCTCCTCTGAATTAGCGGCTGGAGCGGACTGGACTACAGACGCTGATACAAGAGGAAGTGACCACTTGCCAGTATTAATTTATCACCCAAATTGAAGAAAACGAGAAATAACCGCACAGCAAGAATTACAAATTGGGCAATCTTTCGGGAGCTACAGAGACAAAATCTTAAGCCTTGTGATGACGCAGAAACGTATGCATCGAAGATAAACATTTTCTAACAAAAGCTACTCGTGCAGTACCCATTCCAGATGGGTATGCGGGTGTTGACGCTGAGTATGAGCGGTTTCGGGCAATACGACGTCGATCTGAAAGAAGATATCGCAGGTCGGGAAATTTAGAAGATTTCAAGGTTGCACAGAAAGTACATTCTGCAATGCAGAACCAACTGCAGAAGCTTTCAACCAAAAGGTGGCATGATTTATGTGCCTCACTTTCTCCATTTACCTCGGCGCCTCAACTGTGGAACATGGTACGCGCCCTCCGACAGCCAGTAGTCCACTCGAGACCACTACAGGCTCTAGCGCTATCTCGAGGAGTTAGCGAACGTGTGATTGCCGAAGAATTTTGCGATCTTATACTGAGAAATGGAGAGGCCGTCCAAACTAGCGAATATAAATCCTCAGCAGAATCAGCTTCGGCGGTTGTCAAGAAGTCCTCTGCGGTCAGTTCATCAGATCTGGATGACAGCTTCACACCAGAGGAGCTCCAATATGTGCTGTCTTCTGTAAAACGAACAAGTTGCCCAGGACCAGATGGAATTACATACGCTGCACTGGCTAATTTGTGCGAGAGAAGGAAAATTACACCTGTTGGACATTTACAATAAAAGTTGGCAAGAAGAAAAGGTTCCGGAAAGTTGGAAGATATCGAAATAGTACCGTTGCTAAAGCCAGGGAAGAGCCCTATGCAGTTGGATTTCGTTTAGGGCCGGTTAGTTTGACAAGTTGTAATTTCGAAAGTGATGGAGAAAAATGATCAATGAACGAATGTTATGTGCAGACATGAAGAAACTAGCTACCAGAAAGCATAGCCGGTTTCAGAGAGGTAGATGCACAATGACTGCATTTTGGACTTGGTCACAGATGTGGAACCAACGTACGGAAGGAAACTCACTGTCGCTGTATCCTTGATGTCCAACGAGCATACGACACAGTGAGTCACGTTCACGTTCTGGAGGCCTGGCCCTGCAGGGATTCAGGGCAAGATACTGCGTTGGATCGCTGACTTCCTGAGGCACCGGCAAATTTTTTGTAGTTACAACAGGGAGGGGCCAACGTCAGAACATGTCGTCAACCAAGGAGTGCCACAGGCAGCGTGCTAAGCCCTACTCTCTTCAATGCAGTCATGGCGCAGCTCCCGTATAATCTTCCACCTAACATCAGATGTCAGTATATGCTGATGATATAAGTATGGACGTCTGGTCCATCGTTTTTGGATGTCCAACAAACTTTACAAGAAGGATTGGATTATGTAGACCGTTTTCTAAGAAAAAGAGGTATGGCACTGAGTCTGGCTAAAACAGCCATACTACCGTTTACATTGAAAAGACCTGGAGATTTCCAGATTATTTTGAAAAACCAGCCTATCCAAATGGTAAAAACTCATAGATTCTTGGGAGTGATTTTAGACCGGAGACTAACATGGTCGCCTCATGTCCAGTCCCTTGAACAAAAAGTGAATCAGGCCATTCGAATCCTCCGGCATCTCTGCGGGGCAAAATGGGGCGGTACTACAGAGTCGTTATTAGCCCTACATGTTGCGTGGATACGCCCCATCGTAAGTTACTCACTGCCGCTGCTGCACGGACTTCCAGCCTCCACCGAAAGGAGACTCCACTTGTTATTGGCAAGGAGCTTGAGGGTATGTCTGGGGCTGCCACGGTCAACTTCCAGTGCTTTAGTGTATGCAGAGGCTCGACAACCACCTTTGGCAGTACTCCGAGCTAAAGAAACATGTCGAAATTTATTTAGAATTTTCACGCAACATGAAAGTCATCCTTTATCTGTGCACTAACACAAAGGACGGCAACGAGACTACAGGATAGTGTATCATCATTCAAGCAGTAGTACCAGGATTTAAACGATGGAAACCTTCAAAACCACCTTGGACGCTGCCGCCTCTTAACGTTATCTATGAAATAGATGGCATACGGAAGAAAGAGACATGGCGCCTCTAGTAGCCGCACAGATGGTACTTCATCATTTTCATATAACGCATAATGACAAAACGAAGATATATACAGATGGATCATGCACTGAAGAAGCGTCAGCCTGCGGTTCTTATACCCGAAATAGGAAAAGAGAATGTACAAATTATCGCACAAATCTTCATCGACGACAGCAGAATTGGTGGCTATCTTGAAGCAGTTAAGCTTATCTGCGAGAATTCTGAGCCACGAAAGTGGGTGATATGCACGGATAGCAAACATGCCCTTCAGCTAATCAGAAATGGAGATCACTTTACAAAAATGG